>NW_024734338.1:0-3046 GCF_018991925.1 Homarus americanus | reverse complement strand
ACCTGATCAGGGGGCTTTGTTATAGTCGATTAGGGAACTTTGTTTTGCTCGATCAGGTGACTTTGTTATACTCGATCAGCGGACTTTGTTAGACTCGATGAGGGGCCTTTGTTATACCCGATCAGGGGATTTTGCTATCCTCGATCAGGGAACTTTGTTATACTCGGTGAGGGCACTTTGTTATTCTCGATCAGGTGACTTTGTTCTACTTGTTCAAGGGACTTTTATATACTCGATCAGGGGACTTTGTTATACTCGATGAGGGGGCTTTGTTGAACTCGATGAGGGGCCTTTGTTATACTCGACCAGGGGACTTTGTTATACTCGATCAGGGGCCTTTGTTAAACACGATCAGGGGCCTTTGTTATACCCGGGATCAGGGGATTTTTTATATTCTCGGATCAGGGACTTTGTTATACTCTGTTCAGGGACTTGTTATAATGGATCAGGCCTTTGTTATAGTCGATGAGGCCTTTTGTTATAATCGACCAGGGGACTCTTGTTATAAACGTTCAGGGGACTTTGTTATACTCGATCAGGGACTAAGTATACCGATCAGGGACTTTGTTATACTCGACCAGGGGAGCTTTGTTATACCCGACCAGGGACTTTTTTATACTCGATCAGGGGCCTTTGTTACACTCGATCAGGGGACTTTGTTATACGCGATGAGGGGCCTTTGTTATACTCAATCAGGGGACTTTGTTATACTCGATCAGCGGACTTTGTTATTCTCGATCTGGGGATTTTGTTATACTCATTCAGGGGACTTTGTTATATTTGATTAGGGGACTTTGTTAAACTCGATAAGGGGCCTTTGTTATAATCGACCAGGGGACTTTGTTATACTCGATCAGGGGCCTTTGTTAAACTCGATATGGGGACTTTGTTGTACTCGATCAGGGGACTTTGTTATACTCGATCAGGGGACTTTGTTATAATCGACCAGGGGAGTTTGTTATACTTGATCAGGAAACTTTGCTATACTCGATCAGGGGCCTTTGTTAAACTTGATCAGGGGCCTTTGTTATACTCGATCAGGGGACGTTGTTATACTCGATCAGGGAACTTTGTTATACTCGATTAGCGGACTTTGTTATACTCGATCAGGAGACTTTGATATACTCGATCAGGGGACTTTGTTATACTCAACCAGGTTCTTTGTTATACTTGACCAGGGAGTTTGTTATACTCGACCAGGGGACTTGTTATATCAGATGAGGGGCCTTTGTTAAACCTTTATGAGGGACCTGTTATACTGACCAGGGACTTTTGACACTCGACCAGCCTTGTTAAACCTGATAAGCCATGCTAAAGAACCCACCAGGGACTTTGCTATACTCATCAGGACTTTACAAACCCGGATCATAGAACTTTGTTATAATTAATCAGACTTTGCTATACTCGATCAGTGGACTTTGTTAAACCAGGAGAGCCTTTGTTAAACCTCGACCAGGGAATTTGTTATACTCGATCAGGGACTTTGTTAAACCTCTAATCAGGTGACCTTGTTATAACTGACCAGGGACTTAAGATACCAATCAGGCCTTTGTTAATATCGATGAGCGGACTTTGTTATAATCCAACCAGGGGACTTTGTTACACCTCAATCAGGACCTTTGTTAAACCTCGATGAGGGCCTTTGTTAAACTTATAAGGGGACCTTGTTATACCGACCAGGACTTCTGATATACTCAACTCAAGCGCTCGTTAAACTGATCAGGGACACATGTCACTCATCAGGGACCTTGTTATACCTATCAGGGCCTTTGTTATACTCCATCAGGACTTTATATACTCAACCAGGTACTTTATACCTGATCAGGACCTTGCTTTATACTCTTTGATCAGGAACTTTGCTATACCTCGATCAGGACTTGTTACACCCAACTGTGGACTTTGTTATACCGTTCAGACTTTGTTATACACCAGAGACTTTGTTAAACTCGATGAGGGGGCCTTTGTTATACACGACCAGGACACTTGTTATACCTGGATCAGGGCCTTGTTAAACCCGATACAGGACCTTGTTATACCCGATCAGGGACTTTGTTATACACGATCAGACTTTAGTTACACTCGACCAGGGGAGCTTGATATACTGACCGTAAGTGACTTTGTTATACTCGATGAAGGGCCTTTTGTCCTTGGGATGTGGGGCCTTGTTATACCTCGACCAGGGGACTTGTTAAACCGATGTGGGGCCTTTGTTATACCTGATCTTTGGCGCTTTGTTAAACTCGATTAGGGCCTTTGTTACTCGATCACAGGGCTTTGTTATACTCTCATCGAAGACTTATATACTCGATCAGAGGCTTTGTTACTGATCAGGAACTTTGTTATACTCGATCAGGGCCTTTTGTTATAATCGTTCAGGGACTTAAGTTGTACCGATCAGGGACTTGTGCTAGACTCGATAAGGATTTGTTATAATCGACCTGTAGAGTTTGTTATACTCTCGACCAGGGACTTTGCTAAGGTACCTCGATCAGCCCATATAAACTGATGAGGGCCTTATACTCGGATCAGGGGACTTGTTATACCGATCAGGGGACTTTGTTATACTCGATTAGCGGACTTTGTTATACCCGATTAGAGACTTTGATATAATTGATCAGGGGCCTTTGTTATACTCTCGGATTAGGGGCCTTGTTATACTCGATCAGGGGACTTTTGTTATACCAACCAGGTTCTTTGTTATACTTGATCAGGAGTTTGTTATAATGACCAGAGGACTTTGTTATATACCTCAGATGAGGGCCTTGTTAACCTCGATGAGGACTTTGTTATACTCTCAATTAGGGACTTTGTTACACTCGATCAGGGCCTTGTTAAACTCGATCAGGGCCATAGTTATACTGACTCAGGGACTTTTGTTATTCGGATCAGCGATTTGTTATACCTGATCAGAGACTTGTTTATACCTCCTCGATGAGGGGCCTTGTTATACTCGATCAGGACTCTTTGTTATACCAACCAGGGTTCTTTTGTTATACTTGACCAGAGCTTGTCATACCTGACCAAGCAATACTTTTAACCGAACGAT
>NW_024734337.1:0-10395 GCF_018991925.1 Homarus americanus | reverse complement strand
TATGAGGGTGCATTTTGCACGGTATTCGGGTGAGCTGAGGACCGTTAAGCCATTGTCTTTTAATTTTTTGTTCATTGCTGGGGATGGAATTGGTCGGCGTCTTCGTCAGTCTGTACAAATATTTTGATAATGTCGTCATTGGTGAAGGAACGGATTTGGAAGATCAAAGTCAGCTGAAAAATAAGTGAGGCGAGGTCTGTGCACGGTTGGATGGTACGGTCCACTTTAATTTTAATAGATGGCATGTTTACTGATTTCAAATTTGGAGATTTATGGAGATCTCCCCTAACAATGTCCCTGATTTCCTGCGCCCCTCACGTAGGGGAGGCCCTGCACTATCACAGAGGTCCCCAGGCGAATCGGCAGGCTGTGCTGACCCTCCACCCTTCACACAAACACGCACTAGCGAGGTGTGAGGACAGAGGGCGTTTCCAGACGAATACTCCCCTGTACGTCAACTGACAGGGGAATAGGTCCTTTCACGGCACGGAAGATAAAGGTTAGAGTGGTAGAAAAGGGTCTGAAAACTCACTGATGACTCTCTCTTCACACCAAGCCCCTCAGCAGTATTCGGGGTTCCTAAGGGAGGTCCGATACTGTAGGAGAAGCTCAATGTGTCGATTGAATCAACAGATTTGTCAGTTCTGGAGAATTGGAGTCAGGTGCTTGTGTATTCCAGGGTAGGTGGGAAGGTGGGAGAGGTCCCATAACTCGCCAATCAGCTGTGTGTGTGTTCTCCGGCGTCCCCGTCGCTCTGCGTGTCTGCTCTCTATGGTGTGTCCTGGCTCCACTGCGTACAGCAGATTCAGAAAAATGCTAGTGACAGGGGGGAAGGGGGTTCAGAGGAAGGATAAAGGGAGGATAGAAGTGAATTTTAGAAGGAGAGAACAGGTGCAGTGGCTAAACACCGCTTGCGTGAGGGGATAGGCAAAATGCCCTGAGGGTGCAACAATCACAATCAGGACGAGGCAGAGGGAGGGCGGGAGCAGGTCCGGGCAAGCAAAGGGCCAACGCGGGTGCTCTGGTTGTCGTCTTAGCTTAGGCAGTGTTGGCAAAGCGGAGGAAGAACCGCCCCGCCACGGCGGCGGCGCAAGCCGAGAAGCGCAGGTGGACGGACGCACAGGCCACACACGAACAAATTAACAGAGAAGGTGAAAACATGGAAATTTTGCTAGTCGTAGGGTTGTTTGGAGAAAGATGAAGGTAAAGTCTTTGAGCTATGTCAAAGAGGAACAGAGCGAGTTGGAGGAAGGGTTTTGAATCTTTGAGCTTGAAATGTCAAAGTATTCATAGTAAGGAAGGATGAGCGTATCGTGGGAGAGTTTTTAGTAATAGCAGCAGACAGATTTGAGCTTTTTTGTCAAATTATGAACGGAGTCGAGAATGAGATATAGGTTGAGTGGTTTCAGTCTTGGGTTAGGTCAATTTTATTGAGAATTGGATGTCACAGACGTTGGGTATGTTTGATTAGGTTCTGAGAGTTGTGGGTCTTTTAGCTATGTCAGAGAGAAATGGAGAGAGTTGGAGGAAGAGTTTTGAATCTTTGAGCTTGAAATGTCAAAGTATTCGTAGTAAGGAAGGATGAGTGTATCGTAGGAGAATTATTAGTAATAGCAGGAGACAGATTTGAGCTATGTCAAATTGTGAACGGAGATGAGAGTGAGATATAGGTTGTTAGGTTTCAGTCTTATGTTAGGTCGATTTTGTTGACGTGGCTGATTATAGAAGTTGGGTATGTATGATTTGGTTTTCGAGAGTTGTAGAGTTATGAGGGGCTTTGTCTGGCGGGGGGGTGTTAGTTTGAGATTGTTGTGGAGGGGGGGAGTTTGTGCTTGGGGATTGTGGGGGTGGCGGTTGTACGTTAATTTATGTGAATTAGAATTCTTAACGGGGTTGTTGTGTGTGAGTGTGTATGTGTTTGCGTGGAATTGTAGTAAGGGAGAGAGGGAGGGTTAGGATAATTGTTATAAGGTCAGGTATGGTCTGGTTGTCGGAGGAGGGGGTGGAGAGAGGAGAGGGAGTATGAGGAGAGGAGAGGGGGGCTGGAGGTTGTTGGGTTAATTTATAGTATGGAAGGATTTCAGGGGTGATAAGGAGTTGTGTTGCTACTTAATAGTTGTGCTTGAGTCATAGGTTTGTTTTGTTTGTTTGTTTTTTTTTTTTTTTTTTTTTTTTTAGGAGGTCGAAGGGCTTGTTAGAAAGGTCGGGTATTAAGTTTTTTCTTTGGGAGTGATTGAAGGTATGATTTAGTGATTGATAGTGAGTTAGCATTTTTTTTTTTTTTTTTTTTTTAGGAGGGATTGTGAGTAAGGTTGGGTGGGTTAAGTTTTTCTTTTGGGAGGATTATAGGTTTTGTTAGTGGTTGGCAGAGTTGGGTTAATTATTGCATTCTTTCTTTCCTTTGGCTAGTAAAGGACTTCTGCAATTGCGTGGTAGGCTCTTGCAGGTATTGTGAGTTGGGTTAATTATTGCAGTCATTCTTTCCTTTGGCTAGTAAAGGACTTCTGCAATTGCGTGGTAGGCTCTTGCAGGTATTGTGAGTTGGGTTAATTATTGCATTCATTCTTTCCTTTGGCTAGTAAAGGACTTCTGCAATTGCGTGGTAGGCGTACAGCCTAGAACTAGAAAAATGCTAGTGACTGGGGGGAAGGAGGTTCAGAGGAAGAATAAAGGGAGGATGGAAGGGAATTTTAGAAGGAGAGAACAGGTGCAGTGGCTAAACACCGCTTGCGTGAGGGGTTGGCAAAATGCCCTGAGGGTGCAACAATCACAATCAGGACGAGGCAGAGGGAGGGCGGGAGCAGGTCCGGGCAAGCAAAGGGCCAACGCAGGTGCTCTGGTTGTCGTCCAGCTTAGGCAGTGTTGGCAAAGCGGAGGAAGAACCGCCCCGCCACAGCGGCGGCGCAAGCCGAGAAACGCAGGTGGACGGACGCACAGGCAGCACACGATCAAATCAGACAGAGAAGGTGAAAATATAGAAATTTTGCTAGTCGTAGGGTTGTTTGGAGAGAGATGAAGGTAAAGTCTTTGAGCTATGTCAAAGAGGAACGGAGCGAGTTGGAGGAAGGGTTTTTGAATCTTTGAGCTTGAAATGTCAAAGTATTCATAGTAAGGAAGGATGAGCGTATCGTAGGAGAGTTTTTAGTAATAGCAGCAGACAGATTTGAGCTTTTTTGTCAAATTATGAACGGAGACGAGAATGAGATATAGGTTGAATGGTTTCAGTCTTGTGTTAGGTCAATTTTATTAAGAATTGGATGTCACAGACGTTGGGTATGTTTGATTAGGTTCTGAGAGTTGTGGGTCTTTTAGCTATGTCAGAGAGAATTGGAGAGAGATGGAGGAAGGGTTTTTGAATCTTTGAGCTTGAAATGTCAAAGTATTCGTAGTGAGGAAGGATGAGTGTATCGTAGGAGAGTTGTTTAGTAATAGCAGGAGGCAGTTTTGAGCTGTGTCAAATTGTGAACGGAGATGAGAGAGAGAGATAGGTTGTTAGGTTTCAGTCTTGAGTTAGGTCGATTTTGTTGAGGTGGCTGATTATAGAAGTTGGGTATGTTTGATTTGGTTTTTGAGAGTTGTAGTGTTATGAGGGGCTTTGTCTGGCGGGGGGGGGTGTTGTGTTTTGGAGATTGGTTGAGGGAGGGGGGGAGTTTGTGTTTGGGGATTGATGGGGGTGGCGGTTGTATGTTAATTTAAGGTGAATTAAAATTGCTTAAGGGGGTTGTTGTGTGAGTGTGTATGTGTTTGCATGTAAATGTAAGGGGAGAGAGGGAGGGTTAGGATAATGTTATAAGGTCAGGTATGGTTCGGTTGTCGGGAGGAGGGGGGGAGGAGAGGAGAGGAGAAGGGAGGCGAAAGGAGGGCTTTGGAGATTCTTGGGTTAATTTATAGTATGGTAGGATTTCTTAGGAATGATATGTTTTTTTTTTTTTTTTATTAGGAGGGTTAAAGGGGCTTGTTAGAAAGGTCGGGTATATTAAGTTTTTGTTTTGGGAGGATTGTAGGTATTGATTTCTAAGAGGGGTTGTGTTGTATGCCACTGGGCGAGACTCTGTGACCGAGGAAATCGATGGCCGAGGTTCCAAAGACGCACTTAGCAGGATGAACTTTCATGTTGTTGTTCTGCAGGCGTTGGAGAAGGAGTTGTAGGTGGTGGTGGTGCTCGGCAGGCGTCGAAGATGCGACGAGGATGTCGTCAATGTAGACGATGACAAAATCGAGGTCGCGAAGCATATGGTCCATGAACCTCTGGAAAGTCTGTGCTGCATTGCGTAAGCCAAAACTCATGAAAGTGTACTCGAAGAGTCCGAACGGAGTGGTGATGGCTGTCTTCTGGGTATCTGCTGGTGCTACTGGGATCTGGTGGAAGGCACGCTCCAAGTCGATCTTCGAGAAGATAGTCTTGCCATGAAGTTTGTGGTGAAAGTCCTGGACATGTGGAATAGGGTACCTGTCAGGTTTGGTGACGAGATTCAGGGCTCTGTAGTCGCCACACACCCTCCACTTGCCGGGTGTTCGCTTAGGAACCATGTGAAGAGGCGATGCCCAGGGACTCCTTGAAGGGCGAATGATGCCGTCTTGCAGTAGTTTGTTGAATTCTGCTTTGGCTGTGTACAGGAGCTCAGGGCGCAGGCGGCGAGGGCGTGAAAAGACTGGTGGTCCTTTGGTTTCGATGTGGTGGAAAATTCCCGACGTAGGTGGTGGGGGTAGGGAGACTCGGGGTGAGAAAAGCTCCTTGAATTCGTCGAGCAGGGAGGAGAACTCGTTGGAAGGCGCAAGACAGGTGATAGCGTCCGTGTGTCTGGCACGAGAACCCTGGATCTTGCGTGCTGTAGGCTCATGAATGAGGCATAGATGACTTGGTTTGACGCCGAGCTTGTGGAAGGTGAGGAAGTCGAAACCAAGGATGGATTGAGACACGTCTGCTATCACGAATAACCAACGCAGAGCCTTGGGCAGACCGAGGTCTAAGGCGAGGGTGCGTACGCCGTAGAAGGCGATGGAGGTACCGTTGGCAGCGAACAGGTCATACGAAGGTTGCTTTGACTTGTCTCGTAGTGAGGGAGGGATGAGGCTGACAGATGAACCGGTGTCGATGAGGAACGTCTTGCCGGAGGTGCGGTCGGTGACGCGCAGTAATGAGACGCCTGGAGGGACGGAGGCCGAGGCGTCTACCAGCCTCCGGTGTTGCCGTTTCCCGAATAGGTGCAATAGGGCTCACAGTTTCGAGCATAGCGGCCGAAAGTCTGGTGATACCAGCAGAGGGTAAATTTGTTGTGCTGGGGGTTGGCTGCTGTGTGTCGGAACTTGTAGGGCGTAGTGTGTGAGTCAGGAACCGGCGCAGCAGCGGGTATGGAGGAGCAGAACTGCTCAATGGTGTCCATCCTGCGGTTCAAAAGTTGCAACAGGTCCTTGATGTCTTGTGAGGTATTGCTCGGCTGAGGGGTGTTGACCCGGCTTACAAGTTCGATGGTAGGTACTGGTGTGACCGTGGCGGCAAGGGGTGCAGCAGCGCACTCGTTAAAAACTCTATCTGCCGCGGTTGCATATAGTTCCGGTGTCGTAGAGTAATCTACTGCGGACAGGATGTTGCGTACTTCTGTGGGTAGCTTTTGTGCGTGAAGCTGGCGCAGGATAGAGTCGGGGAGTCTGTCTGTGTGACGGGAGTTCAGCCGACACATCTCCTCCCAGAGACGTCCCGGGGTTGAGTTCCCGAGGGAGGTAGAGGATAGATCTTGCAGGAGATTGGGGCTGGTCTGTTGATAACACGTCTTCAAGGCAGCCCGCAGGGTAGCGAATTTGTTGTGATCTGGAGGGTTGGAAATGGTTTGTGAGACCCGCGTGGCCACTTCCGTGGGTAAGGCACAAAGCAGGGCGCAATACTTTTGTCCGTCGGTAGCTCGTGAACCGGCGAGGGCTGCTTCCACATGGTCGAGCCAGTCCTCGACGTTGTGGTTGAAAATCGGCAGAGAGATCCGTTCGTCCTCCATCCTGTGTGAGTGCTTATCTCCGGGAGTCACCATTGTAGGAGTATCGAGATATTAAAGTTGTCTAGCACTCAGGATGGAAGGAAACTCTAATGTGGTTTTCTTATATAATATATATAAGTTATATGATAGACAGTCTGGTGCTGGAGATGCTGTGTGGTGGGGAGCAGCTCAGTACAAGACGTTCGGGAGTATCGTGTTGAAGGAGGTAGATGTGCAGGAGCTTCGTTAGAGAAGGTGTTGCCTGTTGCTGGCCTCCTGGTTGAATGAAATGTTAACAGCGTGGAGCTTGCTGGAGGAGATGTTGCTTGTTCAAGAAGAATGGTCAGAATGAATCTCAAGGGAGAGACAGAGCTTATATACACCCAGCAGCGGCTAT
The DNA here is from genome assembly GCF_018991925.1 of Homarus americanus. NCBI lineage: Eukaryota > Metazoa > Arthropoda > Malacostraca > Decapoda > Nephropidae > Homarus > Homarus americanus. The sequence goes on along the minus strand of NW_024734337.1, from coordinate 4,029 downwards.
GAGTCATGGTGGGAAAACCCGAGAAGTAGCCGGTGACTAGTTCCGTTGCTAAGATACGGCGGACATTGGAATGCCGATACGCTTGGTTGCTAAGGAAGACGGTAACAGGTGGTGGCGTGGCTCCGCAGTTAGTTTGTAGAGGAGACGTCCACTACAGGACCACCAGGCAGGCGGAGGAGGTGTTGCTGGCTGGTTGGTGTAGGTAGAAAAGAGACAGGTCGATACGATACGATACGAAGTCTTTAGTTAAGAGGTGAAAGAAGATTATTAGGAGTTGAAGGAAAAGTGGTGAAACTGAAATACAGTAGGAGTAGAAAGAATCTGGGCTCAACCAGATCGCTTCATCTTTTTTATTGGTGTTTTGTCTTTGTTCTGCTCCCTTGGGTCGTCAGACCTTTGTATTAATATTGGTTTATTTATATAATGCTGCTTATTATTATTATTTGTTATTGTTGGAGTTAGTGAGCCCGCCCAGGTCCTTGTGTAACTGGGAGGGTAGTCACATTTTTATTTTTTATTTTTTTTTGAGGTGTTAGTTAAGTGTTAGTTGTGTTAGTCTAAAGGTACACTGTATGGAGAGGCCTGCCAGGTTCTTAGTGGAGCTGGTTGGTCACTCTCATCTTTATTCCTCTAGTAATGTTTTATGTAGAAATGTGTATATTGAGGCAGGAGGTGGTTCAATTACTTCTTCCTGGCTGATATAGCTGGGAGGGTAATCACATTATTATTATTAATATTACTAATATATATATATATTTTCTTTCTTTTTTTCTTTTTTTTTATGGAGTTAGTGAGCCCGCCCAGGTCCTTGTGTAGCTGGGAGGGTAGTCACATTTTTTTTTTTTTTTTTTTTTTTTTTTTTTTTTTTTTTTTTTTTTTTTTTTTTTTTTCTCTTACTAAGATGTTAGTTCAATGTTAAATGTTAAATGTTAAATGTTAAATATTAGTTATGTTAGTCTAAAGGTACATTGTATGGAGAGGCCTACCAGGTTCTTGTGGAGCTGGTAGGTCACTCTCATCTTTTATTCTCTCTATTAATGTTTTATATGTATATTGGGGCAGGAGATGGTTCAATTACTTTCTTCCTGGCTGATTTAAACCAACTGTGTTCTTGGAATCCTTCGTTGTCTATATTATTTATCCAGTTTTGATATGTTTCTGTGTTAAGTTCAGTCACTTTTTTCCAAATATTTACAGCTTTGTTGTGTATATCTACATTGATTGCCAAGAGGTTTGCTCTCTTGTGTAGCTGTTCATTATTGATGGGGTCTGTATATTTTATGTTATATATAAATCTGAGGGCTATATTTTGTACTGTTTGTAACCTTTTAATGCACGTTTTACTAAGGGTGTTCAATGGGATGGGTGGGTAGTCCATAATTGATTTGACAAGGGCAATATAAATCTTTTTTTTGTTATTAATGCTAAGGTTCTTAAAGCGTTTTATTTTTGATAATCTTATTCTTGCCTGTCGTTCTTTATCTTTTAAGTATGTTATATATCCTCTTTTTGTTATTTTTAATCCAAGCATCCTACCTTCAGTGTCGTATGGGTATAGTTCCTGGTCGACTATTACTGGACTTGTTTTAATCTTGGCTATTGGTATTATCTTGAATTTGTTCTTATTTTTCCTGATTTTCCATTTTTTCTCAAAATCATTTGTTTTTTATCGCTCTTACCGTGTAGAGTGCCATAAATTGAGTTGATTTTCCTGGGTATGATACTATTTGAGTAATATCATCAGCAAACATTACATATTCGCTAAAGGGGGTAGGTTGAGGTGTGTCTGAAGTATAAATTGTATATAGTGTTGGAGAAAGGCATCCTCCTTGAGGTATTCCACTCTCAAGATTAAACATAGTTCCTAAAAAGTTTCCAATTTGAATTTGTGCTCTCCTATCATCTAAATAGTTACACAATATTCTTAGCAAGTATTCATTAAGTCCCAGTTTTAATATTTTATATTTTAAGCCTAAATGCCAAACTTTATCAAAAGCCTTAGAAACATCCCTTAAAATTATATTGATCTGGTTACCCTTGCTTTTTCCTATTGCAATTATTTCCGTTATTGTAGCTATTGCAGTTAGGGTATTTCTATTGGGCATAAATCCATGTTGTCTGTTGTTAGTTTTCCCATGTTGTGTTAAAAGGCTATAAATCTTGAATTTAAAAATTTTTCCAATAGTTTCCCGGTAATTTCTAACAAAGATATTGGCCTGTAGTTTAATATTTCCTTATTGTCCTTACCCTCCTTAGGAATAAATATAATTTTAGCATATTTTAGTTTGTCTGGAAAGTAACCAGTTATTAAGCATGTGTTATAAATGTTTAATAGTGTTTTTAAAATGTTTTCAGGTAGATTCATGATCATATTTCGTGTAATACCTGTGAGCCCAGGGGCTTTTTCCTTAAACTTCCTCAGACAGTGCATCATTTCTCCCATGGTTATTATTTGATTATTAGGTAATAAGTTATAGTCTATATATTGCCTTGGGGTGATTCTATGTATTTGTCTTCCCATTTCTTCTTCTATCCTTTCTTCGTGTTCACTATCAAAATCTTCATTTTCCTCATCTGATATTTTAAAAACTTTTACCCATTCCCTTTTGAATGCTGACTCTTGTTCATTTTCCTCGTACAATTTTGTTCCATTTTGGTCTTTAATGTATGGTGTTTTTTGCTTGTTGTGCCCCATCATCTTGTTTATGGAAGTCCAAAATGTTTTTTGTGTCTTTAGTCATGTCAGCCGCCATTATAATATCATTCCATTTTTTATTGTTTGCTTCCTTACATGCGTCTCTTAATTTTATTTGTAGTGCTATCTGTGTCGTATATAGCCATCTGTTACTGCCGTGTCTTTCCATATACCTGTTTATTTCATTGTAATAGGTCTGGATTAATTTAACTTCTTCTGGTAGTCTGTTGTTGGGTAATGTTCTAAAGTGTGAAGTAGGAGTGTGTTTGGTTATAGATGTTTTTATTGCTGAGTGCAGTCTGTCCATTTCTGAGTCTATATCTTCTGTTGTTTTCCCTTGTAGGTTAATCGAGTGGTGATTACTTAAGTCGTCTTTGAAGCTGTCCCAGTCTGTTTTACTCATTTTCAGTCTCTTTTTTATTGGTATCTGTATGGGGCTTGTTGACAGTGTTAGTATAATTGGCAGATGGTCACTGCCTGTAAGAGGTCAGGTCTTAAATAGCGGGGGGTAGGCGTGGCTTAGTAGTTGACCCCCGCTCCGTGATGTATGGCGGCGCTGGTTGACCTAGACCACGAGGCATACACTGGGGAATTGGTAGGGTCGGCTACTCAACGACAAACAGCGTTTGTAGGGGAGAAATCCACTGCAATACTCCCCCTTCCCTCCAAGCGGTGTAGGAGACTTGTTGTCTGCAGGGTTGCATAGCACATGTGAGGCAGAACGGGTGGTGCATGCCTCATGTGAGACAACAGCGATGGCGTGGATGAGCCGGTCGCTGGATACAACTGTCTATATACACACTATCTGTGGGAGAAGAGAGGGAGAAAAAAGGTGTGTGGAGGCGATGAATTTTGTTCTTCCCTCACGGCAGGTACAGAGTCGTCAGATGCGCCTGCTGGGGTGTGTGGGCCTGGGTCAGGAGCAGGGGCTGCGTCAGCAGAAGCGGATGAGAGCTCGTGACAGCAGCTGGGTCCACGACAGCAGCAGGGTGCAGGACAGTAGCAGGGAGTACCTGAGGGAGAAAAGAGGGGTGTGTGGGTCCGCACTCAGGAACAGAGGCCGTATCAGGGGCGGCAGGGGTTACTGCTGGGCCGGGGTCGGCGTCTGAGGCAGGACGGGTGTGCTGGGGTCGGAAGAGGAGCGACTGTCTGCTTAGAGTAGCAGAGCTGCTCTAGGGTGTCTAACCTGCGGTGTAGAGACAGTAGCTGTAGAGCCGATGAGAACTGCTTCTGGGTGGATAAGCCAGTCTTCCATGTTGCTTGAAGACTGGGAGCGTGATCAGTTTCTCCTCCATCCTGTGTGAGTGCGAATCTCCGGGAGTCACCATTTGTGG
>NW_024734336.1:32500-42736 GCF_018991925.1 Homarus americanus | reverse complement strand
TAATGATAATAGATTAGTTCTTGTAGATTTTTTTTATGTTGCAGCCCTTAACACTATTACCTCTACTACTATCACCTACCACTACTACACCACCTACCACTACTACCACCTACCATTATCAACAACCACTACTACCCTACCTACCACTACTTTTTTTTCATAATTTTGTTACCACTACTCCCCTACCTACCACTACCACCATCACCTACCACTACCACCACCATCACCTACCACTACCACCACACTACCATTGCAACAACCACTTGCTACCACCACTACCTACACTCATAATTTTGTTACCACTATACCTACCACTACTACTACCACCTTTACTACTACACCCTCTTACCACTACCACCACACACCTACCATTAAACAACCACTACTTCACCCACCACTACCTACCACTACTTTTTTCATAATTTTATTTACCACTGCTCCCTACACTCACCATCTCTACTACTACTACCACCCCCACACTAACACTTACACTACTACTACCACACTCTTACCACTACCACCACCACGTACCACTTCCTTTACTCTCGCTGACTACAACCTCATCATTGCTACTATTAAATATTATCACTACTAACGGTACGACTCATTACATCCCAACACTTCTCAGTACACATTAGCCCATCCCGTTACTCAGCCCATCCCATTATATCCCCTGGCCATCGGTATATATCAACCCATCATCACAGCCAAATCCCCAACATTCAACCCATCAGTATCCTTCCCACATCACATCACAACCAATCCCAACACATCCCAGCCCATCCCTCCTTCATCGGTATATATCCGCATCCCATTAATACAGGCTGGCCGCTTGCACTGTTAGAACAGTTCTACCAGTATTACCCTACTTGTTATGGAATTGGACCGGCCACTATATTAATGGTTATGTGGACCATCTACATTGAGTGAGATGGTATGGACCACCTCTTGTGGTTTTGTATGCTTGCTGGACCGCCATGGTATAGATGGACCGCAAGGTGTAAATGGACCGCACTTTAGACCTCCTGTTATGTGGGCATATTGTGGATTTCATTGTTATATGTTGTTTGGTAACATATTGGACCTAAAGATTTTTATATTACCGTATGGACCGGGTGGAACATGTATAGCGTGGACCGGTGGGTGTGTGTGTGTACCATGTCAGACCGGGTGGAGTGTATCATGTCGCGGCGTGGATCTGGTGGGTGTATATGTGTCCCGTAGCGTGGACCGGGTGGGTGTATGTGTACCTTAGCGTGGACCGGGTGGGTGTATGTGTACCTTAGCGTGAGACCGGGTTGGGTGGCATGTAATACTGTAGCGTATGAACTGTTTGGTGTAGTGTGAATTTTCTCAAGAATGTGATCCGAGGTATGAGCCAGGCTGGTCTCGGGTGTAGGTGTGTGGGCCAGCTGGAGCCAGGTGTGTGAACCAACTGGGTGTGGAGTGTGGGGCAGCTGGGTGTGGGTGTGTGGGGAGCCAACTGGGTGTGGGTGTGTGGGCCAGCTGGGGTGTGTGAACCAGCTGGGTGTGGGTGTGTGGGCCAGCTTGGTGGCAGGTGTGTGGAGCCCAGCGCTGGGTGTGGGTGTGTGGGCCCAGCTTGGTGTAGGTGTGGGGCCAGCTGGGTGTGGGTGTGTGGGGCCAGCTGGGTGTAGGTGTGTGCAGGCCAGCTGGGTGTATGAATGTGTGTGCCAGCTGGTGTAGATGTGTGGGGCAGCTGGGTGTAGGTGTGTGGGCCAGCTGGGTGTAGGTGTGTGGGCCAGCTGGGTGTAGGTGTGTGGGCCAGCAGTGTGTAGGTGTGTGTGAGCCCCAGCTGGGTGTGGGTGTGTGGGCCAGCTGGGTGTGGAATGTGTGGGCCAGCAGTGTGGTGTGTGGGCCAGCTGGGTGTGGGTGTGTGGAGCCCAGCTGGGTGTAGGTGTGTGGGCCAGCTTGGTGTAGGTGTGTGGAGCCAGCTGGGTGTAGGTGTGTGGGGCCAACAGGTGTGGGTGTGTGGGGAGCCCAGCTGGGTGTAGAGTGTTTGGCTGCCAGCTGGGTGGCCAAATTAATAATGAAGACCCAGCTGGGGTGTGTAGGTGTGTGGAGCCAGCTTTGGGTGTGGGCTCAATATTGAGCCAGCTGGGTGGCAGGTGTGTGGGCCAGCTTGTGGCAGGTGTGTGAGCCAGCTGGGTGTGGGTGTGTGGAGCCAGCTGGGTGTGGGTGTGTGTGCAGCTGGGTGTGGGTGTGTGGGCCCAGCTGGGTGTGGGTGTGTGGGGCCAGCTGGTGTGTGGGCCAGCTGGGTGTGGGTGTGGGCCAGCTGGATGGCAGTGTGTGGGCCCAGCTGGATGTGGAGTGTGGGCCAGCTGGGTGTAGGTGTGGCCAGGAAGGCCAGCTGGGTGTGGGTGTGTGGGCAGCTGGGTGTAGATGTGTGGGGCAGCTGGGTGTGGCAGGTGTGTGGGGCCAGCTGGGTGTGGGTGTGTGGGCCAGCTGGGTGTGGCCAGGTGTGTGAGCCCAGCTTGGTGTGGGTGTGTGGGCCAGCTGGGTCAGATATGTCTGGGGCAGCTGGGTGGCAGGTGTGTGGGGGCCAGCTGGGTGTAGATGTGTGGGCCAGCTGGGTGTGGGTGTGTGGAGCCCGGCAGTTGTGGAGTGTGTGGAGCCAGCTGGGTGTGGGTGTGTGGGCCAGCTGTGGGTGTGAATGTGTGGAGCCAGCTGGGTGTGGGGTGTGTGGAGCCAGCTGGATGTAGGTGTGTGGGGCCAGCTGGGTGTGGGGTGTGTGGGCCAGCTGGGTGTAGATGTGTGGGGCAGCTGGGTGTGGGTGTGGGGCCAGCTGGGTGGCAGGTGTGTGGAGCCCAGCTGGGTGTAGGTGTGTGGAGCCAGCTTGGTGTGGGTGTGGCCAGCTGGGTGTGGGTGTGTGGGCCAGCTGGGTGTAGATGTTGAGCCCAGCTGGGTGGCAGAGTCAATGAGCCAGCTGGATGGCAGGTGTGTGGGGCCCAGCTGGGTGTAGAATAATAATGAGCCAGCTGGGTGTAGGTGTGTGTGCCAGCTGGGTGTGGGGTGTGGGCCAGCTGGATGTGGGTGTGTGTGGGCCCAGCTGGATGTGGGTGTGTGGGCCCAGCTGGGTGGCAGGTGTGTGGGCCAGCTGGGTGTGGGTCAATGTGGAGCCCAGCTGGGTGTGGGTGTGTGGGGCCATGGATGTGTGGGGTGTGGGCCAGCTGGTCTTGGGTGTGTGGAGCCCCAGCTGGATGTAGGTGTGTGGGCCAGCTGGGTGTGGGTGTGTGGGTGCTGGATGGCCAGAGTGTGTGGGCCAGCTGCATGTGGGTGTGTGGGGCCCGGCTGGGTGTGGGTGTGTGGGCCAGCTGGGTGGCAGGTGTGTGAACCAGCTGGGTGTGGGTGTGTGGAGCCCAGCTGGGTGTAGGTGTGTGGGGCCAGCTGGGTGTGGAATGTGTGGGCCAGCTGGGTGTAGGTGTGTGGGCCAGCTGGGTGTGGATGTGTGGGCCAGCTGGGTGTAGGTGTGTGGGGCCAGCTGGGTGTGGAACAATGGAGCCAGCTGGGTGGGTGTGTGGAGCCAGCTGGGTGTGGAACAATGGGCCAGCTGGATGTAGGTGTGTGGAAGGCCAGCTGGGTGTGGGTGTGGGCCAGCTGGATGTAGCAGGTGTGTGGGCCCAGCTGGATGTGGAATGTGGGCCAGCTGGATGTAGGTGTGTGGGCCAGCTGGATGTAGGTGTGTGGGCCAGCTGGATGTGGGTGTGTGGAGCCAGCTGGGTGCAGGTGTGGAGCCAGCTGGATGGCAGGTGTGTGGGCCAGCTGGATGTGGGGTGTGTGGGCCAGCTGGATGTAGGTGTGTGGGGCCAGCTGGGTGTGGGTGGCATGAGCCCAGCTGGGTGTAAGGTGTGTGGGCCAGCTCGTTGTGGGTGTGTGGGCCAGCTGGATGTGGGGTGTGGCAGGGGCTGGGTGTGTGGTGTGGGCAGCTGCAGGGTGTGGGTGTGTGGGGCCAGCTGGATGTGAGTGTGTGGGCCAGCTGGATGTGGGTGTGTGGGCCAGCTGGGTGTGGAGTGTGTGGGCCCAGCTGGGTGTGGGTGTGTGGGGGCTGGCTGGGGTGGCCAGGTGTGGGCCAGCTGGATGTGGGTGTGTGGGCCCAGCAGGGTAATGGGCTGGCTGGTGGCAGGTGTGGCCCAGGGTTGGCTGGATGTGGTGTGTGAGCCCAGCTGGATGTGGGTGTGTGGAGCCCAGCTGGATGTGGGTGTGTGGGCCCAGCTGGGTGTAGGCGTGTGGGCCAGCTGGGTGTAGAGTCAGCCAATGAGCCAGCTGGGTGGCAGAGTGTGGCCAGGCCAGCTGGGTGCCAGTGTGGAGCCAGCTGGGTGTAGGTGTGGGGCCAGCTGGGTGTGGGGTGTGTGGGCCAGCTGGGTGCAGGTGTACAGGCCCAGCTGGATGTGTGGGTGTGGGCCAGCTGGATGGTGGGTGTGTGGAGCCCAGCTGGATGTCAGTGTGTGTGAGCCCAGCTGGATGTGGGTGTGTGGGCCAGCTGGGTGCAGATGTGTGGGCCAGCTGGATGTAGGTGTGTGGGCCAGCTGGGTGTGGGGTGTGTGGGCCAGCTGGGTGTAGGTGTGTGGGCCAGCTGAATTTGTTGGTGCCAGGTGTGTGGGCCAGCTGGGTGTAGGTGTGTGGGCCAGCTGGGTGTGGGTGTGTGGAGCCAGCTGGGTGTAGGTGTGTGGGCCAGCTGGATGTGGGTGTGTGGGCCAGCTGGATGTGGGTGTGTGTGGGCCCAGCTGGATGTAGTGTGTGGGCCAGCTGGGTGCAGGTGTGTGGAGCCAGCTGGGTGTGGTGTGTGGGCCAGCTGGTGTAGGTGTGTGGGCCTGCTGGATGTGGGGTGTCAGCCGACCCCAGCTGGGTGTGGTGTGTGAGCCAGCTGGGTGTGGGTGTGTGTGTGGGCCAGCTGGGTTTGGTGTCGCCGACCCAGCTGGGTGTGGGTGTGTGGAGCCCAGCTGGATGTGCGATGTGTGGGCCAACTGGATGTAGGTGTGTGGGCCCAGCTGGGGTGGCCAGAGTGTGGGCCAGCTGGATGTAGGTGTGTGGGCCAGCTGGGTGTGAGTGTGTGGAGCCAGCTGGGTGCAGGTGTGTGGGCCAGCTGGATGTGGGTGTGTGGTGTGGCTGGATGTGGGTGTGAGGGCCAGCTGGGTGTGGGGCGTGTGTGGAGCCCAGCTGGATGTGGTGTGTGGGCCAGCTGGATGGCAGGTGCCAGTGAGCCAGCTGGGTGTGGGTGTGTGGGCCAGCTGGATGTGAGTGTGGGCCAGCTGGATGTGGGTGTATGGGCCAGCTGGTGTGGAGTGTGAGCCGGCTGGGTGCAGGTGTGTGGGCCAGCTGGGTGTGGGCTCAATGTCCAGGCAGCTGGGTGCAGGTGTGTCAGGCCCAGCTGGATGGCCAGGTGTGGGCCAGCTGGATGGCAGGTGTGTGGGCCAGCTGGATGTGAGTGTGTGAGCCAGCTGGGTGTAGGTGTGTGGGCCAGCTGGGTGTGCAGTGTGGCAGGCCAGCTGGGTGTGGGTGTGTGGGCCAGCTGGATATGGAGTGTCAATGAGCCCAGCTGGATGTGGGTGTGTGGGCCAGCTGGATGTGGAATAATGTGGGCCAGCTGGATGAGGTGTGTGGGCCAGCTGGGTGTCAAATTAATAATGGAGCCAGCTAGGTGTGGGTGTGGGCCAGCTGGGTGCAGGTGTGTGGCCAGGCCAGCTGGGTGTATCGTGTTAGCAGCTGGCACCTTTTCCGCAAGGATCACCACCAACACACAACTTGCATTTACTCACAGATGGCTAACAGTGCTGGGGGCAGTACTGTGTGTATGTGTGTGTGTGTGTCTGTCTGTGTCTTTATATGTTTTGTTTTGTGTATCCTCCGTCATACACATTAGGCTGGTAGGGGAGATATAGCAGAGGTCTCTAGCATGTCCGTCTGTCTGTAACCCGACCACATATGACGCCAGGTTATAGATAAAGAGGATCATGGGAAAAACATGTTGGAGAGTTTGAGCAAATTGAATGGGTTTATTTTGATAAATTTTTGAAGTTCAAAGTGTAAAGTTGGGCAGTAGACGGGCAGTAGACGGGCAGTGAGACAGGGGTGGGCCATACCAACACTCACAGTGGGTTAATAAAAAAGTGATTCAGGCAGCGCTTATTATTTTATTTAATGGCCCGACCTTCCTAACTCAAAACTGACCAAACTGCTTATATCAGTCTCTTATTTATGACCAATCCTTGCTGAGTGAACATGAAATGGTGACTCAACTATTGTTTACATTATTATTATCATTTAGTTTAGATATATTTTAAAGTTTTTCAGGTACACTTTACATCACCTGTATTTAGACAGTTATTGATAATACTCTAGTGGAATTATTAAACAGTTGATATTGTGTATAGTAATTACTGGTGTTTTTGTACCTGTTAAAATTATGATGATGTTACTTTATATATAGCCAATTTGTACTCTTATACATATTAATAAACAAAATTAGGGAGTATATTGGTGGTATACACAGTACCTCAGGTGTATAGTCACCTATGGTAAACTTATTAATTTATTATGATTTACACGAAGATCCAATTATCAAGTCAATGTGTTTATGTTAACAAAGGGACAATAACACTTACCACCACCCATAGATTGGCTCCAGGATTTGGTTCAGCTGCTTTTGTCAGCCGGCCATTTGGTCTGTACTGAAGAATTTTGATGTTGGTTTAGAGTTAAATGAATCACCCAAACAAGTTAATTGACAGGTGGCGTCATTAACCATTTTCGGGGATATCGGAACGTCTCATAATGTTGTTTATGTATAAGACTGGGGTGGCAGAACTGTGCTTGTATATGAGTCTGTGGTTGTGTTTATATATGTAATTGATGATATCATATCACCTGGCAGTTCTGACACCAACTCACAGCTCCGGAACCATATATGGACAGAGTTAGTTATTTGAGTCATATATGTCGCATTTTTAGAAAATATATTTATTATTTGCCTGACGGATCCTTGCGCTCTCTTTCTCCCTCCTCGTTGATATTAATTTTATTCTTTTGTTTATCATCATAGTGATTATTGTTTTTATTATTGTGTTATTCTTTACATATTTACTTGTATTTATTGATTTAAGTATTTAGTTTGTCCTAATTAGTTATTTATACTAAACTTCTTTTATCATTTTATCTTATTTATTTTATTTTTGTTCATTATCGACCAATCTATTGTAAATATCGGTATATCTAATTATATAGATATGTTTAAATGGTATATTACGTATCATTTTTATTTCGTATATCCTGGTTATGCTTGCTAAGTCACGCTGGGTCATGTCGGGTCGGGTTGCATCACACTATAGGTCAAGCTAGGCAACACCGAGTCAGGCTAGTCAACACTGGGTGCACTTGAATTCAGACTGGGTAGTGCAGTCCGTTGGGTTAGGCTGGGAAACACTTGGTCGAACTGGGTAATGCTAGGTCACGCTGGGTCAGACTGGGTAATGCTAGGTCACGCTAGGTGCACTTGGTCAGACTGGGTAATGCTAGGTCACGCTACTGGGTCAGGCTGGGTCACATGGTCAGACTGGGTAATGCTAGGTCACGCTGGGTCCAGGCTGGGTCACATGGTCAGATTGGGTAATGCTGGGGTCAGGCTGCAGTACTTGTATAATGTTTTAATGTTTATCCTGGGTTTGTTTGCAATTTCCACCGCATATCTGAACCTTTTGTTGTCCAGAGATCCTGATTTTATATTGTACAACCTTTTTTTTTTTTTTGGCCTCTGGTGAAAAATTGTATAAAATTCTGTTTTTAAAGGTTAGTCTGTATATTTATTTATGTTGAATGATGGATAGGTGTGTATATATAAACATACATACATACATATATACATACTTTGTACATACATACATACATATATACATGCATACAGGGTTATAGATAGATAAAAGGGGTGATGTTAGGGGAATGTTGACACTAAGGGGTTATATTGACGGGGAATTCTTGCTGGGGGATGTAATAATAAAGGGAGTGAAGGAGGTAAGGTGGGTAGGGGCGATATAAGGACCAAGGGGTGGATTGAGGGAAAGGGAGGGAGGGAGTGAAGGGAAAGGAGAGTGAGGGAAGGAGAGTGAGAAAAGGGAGGGGGTGAGGAAAGAGGGAAGGGAAGTGAGGGAAAGAAGTGAGGGAAGAGGAGGAAGTGAGGAAGAGGGAGGAAGTGAGGAAGAAGGGAGGAGGTGAGGAAGGGGGGAATGAGGGAAGGAGGAGGGGTGAGAGAGGGAGTTGATTGGTTTTTAAAAAAATTATTGACAAAGCTTGGGGTGCAGTTTTGCTATTCTGAGTAATTCGGTGAAGTCTTTACACTGAGGGAGGAGAAGTGAGGAACGAGAGGAGGATAGAAGTGAAGAAGATTCCTCCTTCCTCCTCCTCATTCCTCACCCCCTCCTCCCTCTTCTTCCTTTCCTTCCTTCATCATTTTCCCGTTCTCCTCTGTCTGCCTGCCTCTCCTTCCTTTCTTTTTAGTGTTTGACCATTTTCTCTCCTCTTCCCCTTGTTCTTCTCCCTCTCCTCCTCTCCCCCTCACCCCGCCGCGCCTTAACATCAGTAAACGGATTTATTCTGATCTTTTCTTGAGACATCGTTCGCTTACTGAAATTTATATATACAATTTTGTTTTTGTTTCTTTTTAGTACGAGTAGTATGTGTGTTGTGGAAGGAATAGAGAGGAAGCAAAATTGGGGCAAACGGATTAGGGGAAGAGAGGAGGAGAAGAAGGATTAGAGAGGAGGAGGAGGGATATTAGAGAATGAAGGATTAGAGAGAATGGGGTGAATTAGAGAGAGGAGGAGCGGAGGATTAGAGACAATAAGGAGGAGGGAGCAGAATTGAGGAAAAGTTAGAGAGAGAATTTGTAGGGAGACGTAGAGGAGGAGAGACCCCCCTCCCCCGGCCCCCAAACACTGCCAGCCCTGGTGAAGATAAGGTGAAGGAGAGCTGTATTAGTAGTGGTGTACCGTAATCTCGGTCAGGGTGTGTCCTCAGTGCAGATGATGGTGCTTAATTGGGTCAGGTGTGCTCACTGCCTCCTGTCACACCTGTTCTGGCCAGCCTGTTTTCGATTTAAGGAGTTTAAACTATATAGTCAGGTGCCACCCTTGATTTTGAAGGCTGATTATAAGCTTATACAGAGTCAGGTGTAATTTTGTCCATATGAGTATTGCACGTGTATTGTACCTGTGTTGTACCTGTATTTTACCTGTATTGTACCCCAAATTTATCCCGTGTTTTTTGACGTGTGTTTGACCTGTTCTTCAGCACTTTATGATGTCCTGGCGTCTGGGTCTCCGTCAGCCTCACACACACACACACACACACACCCTTGACCACCGAAGGAGGTCAGGAACGTACCTGGCGCTCCTCTCCGGAACCAGCCAGGTCAACCTGTTAAAGATTGGCCCATATTCACCGGAATATCAACAAAGTTCTCGCCAAGAAGTTACAATTTCATTTCGGAAGGGAATGGAACCAGTGTTTAAACAAGGGGTGAACAGTGGTGAACAGTGCTAGAATCAGTGAAATTTCAACTCATGGTAACAGTTGTGCCCAAGTTAGCACTTCACACAGTGAGGTCCCCAGGTACCCATTGATAACGGTCCATGATAACCAGCGATGTGTTAATCAAGTCTACGATAGGAAGGCCTGGGACCAAACCTCACTCATATATAACACCATCTGTGAAATTACTACACCACATGTCCCTCATAACACCATATGTGAGGTGCTACACCGTCAGAGTCCTCATCACACCATCTGTGAGGAATTACTACACCACGTGGGACTCTGATTAGAGTCCCTCAGCACCATCTGTGAGACAATTACACCACGTGGTCCCCCATAACACCATCTGTGAGGAATACCACCACGTGGTCCTCCTAACACCATCTGGGAGGGAGTTACACACCATGTTGCTGTTAACACGTACAATCCTACATTAATCTGTATGTTCACATATGTTTCCTTTACCTTTCTTCAATAAAGAGGCTTTGTTAAACCACCAATGTATGTCCAATGTATATTTTCCTTCGGGCTACCAGAACTTTCAATAAACCGTTAGTACATTATTATTGTGTATTATTATTACACACACACACACACACACACACACACATATGTATCCTTACTCATGGTGCTACATATGTACTGGTATTCTGTGATTCATGTATACATTTTGATAGCATTATGGATACTGGCGTC
>NW_024734336.1:0-20000 GCF_018991925.1 Homarus americanus | reverse complement strand
ATACCTGCAGTGTCTGTGTTCCTGCAGCGTGTATATACCTGCAGTGTCTGTGTATTCCTGCAGTGTGTATACCGTGTCTGTGTTTCTGCAGTGTTTTATATACCTGCAGTGTCTGTGTATTCACCGTGACTGTTGTATATGCCTGCAGTGTCTTGTATTCCTGCAGCGTGTGTATACCTGCAGTGTCTATGTATTTCTGCAGTGTGTGTATATACCTGCAGTGTCTGTTGTATTCCTGCAGTGTGTATATACCTGCAGTGTCTGTGTTTCTGCAGGTGTGTAACCTGCAGTGTCTCTGCTGTTACTGCTGATTTGTATACCCTGCAGTGTCTGCTATTCCTGCAGCGTGTGTATATACCTGCAGTGTCTGTATTCCTGCATGTGTATATGCAGTGTCTGTGTTTTCCTGCAGTGTGTGTATATACCTGCAGTGTCTGTGTATTCCTGCAGCGTGTGTATATACCTGCAGTGTCTGTTCTTATTCTGCAGTGACTGTTATACCTGCAGTGTCTATTGTATTCCTGCAGCGTGTAGTATCCTGCAGTGTCTATTTAATTCCTGCAGTGACTGTTGTATACCTGCAGTGTCTATTGTATTCCTGCAGCGTGTGTATATACCTGCAGTGTCTGTGTATTCCTGCAGTGACTGTTATACCTGCAGTGTCTGTGTATTCCTGCAGCGTGTGTATATACCTGCAGTGTCTGTGTATTCCTGCAGCGTGTGTATATACCTGCAGTGTCTGTGTATTCCTCACGTGTGTATATACCTGCAGTGTCTGTGTATTCCTGCAGTGACTTTGTACCTGCAGTGACTGTATACTGGTGTCTGTGTATTCCTGCAGTGTGTATATACCTGCAGTGTCTGTGTATTTCCAGCGTGTTATATACCTGTGTATTCCTGCAGTGACTGTTGTATCACCTGCAGTGTCTGTGTATTCCTGCAGCGTGTGTATATACCTGCAGTGTCTGTGTATTCTGCAGGTGACTGTTTGTACCTGCAGTGTCTGTGTATTCTGCAGGCGTGTATATACCTGCAGTGTCTGTTATTCCTGCAGCGTGTATATACCTGCAGTGTCTGTGCTGATGCAGCGTGTGTATGCACTGCGTGTCTGTGTATTCCTGCAGTGACTGTTGTGCCCTGCAGTGACTGTTGTATACCTGCAGTGTCTATTGTATTTGCATGTGTATATACCTGCAGTGTCTATTGTATACCTGCAGTGTCTATTGTATACCTGCAGTGTCTATTGTATACCTGCAGTGTCTATTGTATACCTGCAGTGTCTATATACCTGCAGTGTCTATATACCTGCAGTGACTGTTGTATACCTGCAGTGACTGTTGTATACCTGCAGTGTCTATTGTATTCCTGCAGCGTGTGTACATACCTGCAGTGTCTATTGTATTCCTGCAGCGTGTGTACATACCTGCAGTGTCTATTGTATTCCTGCAGTGTCTATTGTATACCTGCAGTGTCTATTGTATACCTGCAGTGTCTATATACCTGCAGTGACTGTTGTATACCTGCAGTGACTGTTGTATACCTGCAGTGTCTATTGTATTCCTGCAGCGTGTGTATATACCTGCAGTGTCTATTGTATTCCTGCAGTGACTGTTGTATACCTGCAGTGTCTATTGTATTCCTGCAGCGTGTGTATATACCTGCAGTATCTATTGTATTCCTGCAGTGACTGTTGTATACGTGCAGTGTCTATTGTATTCCTGCAGCGTGTGTATATACCTGCAGTGTCTATTGTATTCCTGCAGTGTGTGTATATACCTGCAGTGTCTATTGTATTCCTGCAGCGTGTATATACCTGCAGTGTTCATTGTATTCTGCAGCGTGTATATACCTGCAGGTTTCATTGTATTCCTGCAGTGTGTGTGTATATACCTGCAGTGTCTATTTTGTATTCCTGCAGCGTGTGTATATACCTGCAGTGTCTGTGATTCCTGCAGCGTGTGTATATACCTGCAGTGTCTATTGTATTCCTGCAGTGACTGTTGTATACCTGCAGTGTCTATTGTATTCCTGCAGCGTGTGTATACACCTGCAGTGTCTATTGTATTCCTGCAGCGTGTGTATATACCTGCAGTGTCTATTGTATTCCTGCAGTGACTGTTGTATACCTGCAGTGTCTATTGTATTCCTGCAGTGACTGTTGTATACCTGCAGTGTCTATTGTATTGCAGCAGCGTGTGTATATACCTGCAGTGTCTATTGTATTCCTGCAGCGTGTGTATATACCTGCAGTGACTGTTGTATTCCTGGGCAGTGACTGTTGTATACCTGCAGTGTCTATTGTATTCCTGCAGCGTGTGTATATACCTGCAGTGTCTATTGTATTCCTGCAGTGACTGCTGTGATACCTGTAGTGTCTATTGTATTCCCAGCAGCGTGTGTATATACCTGCAGTGTCTATTGCATTCCTGCAGTGACTGTTGTATACCTGCAGTGTCTATTGTATTCCTGCAGTGTGTGTATATACCTGCAGTGTCTATTGTATTCCTGCAGTGACTGTTGTATACCTGCAGTGTCTATTGTATTCCTGCAGCGTGTGTATATACCTGCAGTGTCTATTGTATTCCTGCAGCGTGTGTATATACCTGCAGTGTCTATTGTATTCCTGCAGTGTGTGTATATACCTGCAGTGTCTATTGTATTCCTGCAGTGACTGTTGTATACCTGCAGTGTCTATTGTATTCCTGCACCGTGTGTATATACCTGCAGTGTCTATTGTATTCCTGCAGCGTGTGTATATACCTGCTGAATCATTATAATCTTATATGATCTTAATTTCACTGAATATCTATCTATTTATCTCTGGGGGGAGGGAGGCGGAGAGGCTAGGGGGGAGGAGGGGAGAAGAGGGGGGTGGAGGAAGGGGGCTGGAGGGAAGGGAGAATGGTGAAGGAAAACACACACACACACACACACACACGCACACGAGAGATGGACGAGGCAGCTACTCCTAAAAACAAGCTGCTGGTGTCTTAAACAAGTTAATCAAGCCAGAGAAACAACAATTAAGACAATAACTCGTGTGGGGCCTGTAAGACTCCCTCCCTCCCTCCCTCCCTCCCTCCCTCCCTCCTTCCCTCCCTCCTTCCCTCCTGAAATACTAAGTAGCGCCACTCACATTTCCGCCTCCGTGTGGGTGTGTGGGTGGGTGATGAGGGTAGGTATGGCTGATTGGGTTTAAGTTGATTGGATGGTTGTGGGTAAGTGTGGGTGAGTGATTGTGGGTTGATTGGATGGGTGTGGGTGAGTGATTGTGGGTTGATTGGATGGGTGTGGGTGAGTGATTGTGGGTTGATTGGATGGGTGTGGGTGAGTGATTGTGGGTTGATTGGATGGGTGTGGGTGAGTGATTGTGGGTTGATTGGATGGGTGTGGGTGAGTGATTGTGGGTTGATTGATGGTTAGGTAAGTGTGGTGAGTGATTGTTGGTTGATTGATGGTTGTGTGGGGTGTGGGTGGGTTGGTTGATTGGATGGTTGTGGGGTTGATTGGGGTGTTGGTTGATTGGATGGTTGTGGGATGATTGGATGGTTGTGGGTAAGTGTGGGTGGTGATTGTGGGTTGATTGGATGGTTGTGGGTGATTGTGGGTTGATTGGATGGTTGTGGGTAAGTGTGTGGGTGAGTGATTGTGGGTTGATTGGATGGTTGTGGGTGGTGTGGTTTGATTGGTTGTTGTGGGTTGATTGGATGGTTGTGGGTGGTGATTGTGGGTTGATTGGATGGTTGTGGGTAAGTGTGGGTAGTGATTGTGGGTTGATTGGATGGTTGTGGGTGGTGATTGTGGGTTGATTGGATGGTTGTGGGTGATTGTGGTTTGATTGGATGGTTGGGTTATAAATTATTTGTTTATTCATTTGTTTGTGTATAACCATTAACTCTTTGTTTGTTTGTTTGAGTAGAACTAATTGTTTTTACCCAGTCATTGACCAGAGATTCCGAACTCTTGAATCTGCCACCATACACGTGACCTGACCTGACCTCTCCTGACCTCCCATACCTGGTCTATTTGTTAGTACCTCACCTTTTTTGGTTCGAGGAATATGAGGGTGAGAGAAGGGTCATTGCTACTAGTGGGGGAGGGTGAGAGGAAGGAAGGGGGCGGTGGGTCTGGGGAGGGGGTGAAAGGAAGGGGAGGAGGGTCACCACTACTAATGGTGGGAGGAGGAGGGGCGCGGTGGAGAGGAGGAGCAAAATTGAAAGCCGCAGGTAATGTCTATTTTAAAATCTACCTGGAATTTCCTTTATTTAGGTTTGGACAAAGTTGTTTCTTACACACACACACACAGACACACACACACCACACACACACACACACACACACACACACACACACACACAGACACACACAGACACACACACACACACAGACACATACACACGGACTTGACCCAGCAGCTTTTACAGACAGTATAAAGCCTCGTACAGTATTACCTTTTACTGACCATATTGTTAAAATTCTTGGAAAAAAACAACAACCAGGGTTTTGTTTCTTCATAAATATTTAATGTATTATTATTATTTTTTTTTTGTGGGGGAATTTGTGTTTATTTTCGATGTTTGAGAGAGTTGAAAATGTACAGATAATATTATGCTTTGGGAATACTACACAAATACTGCTTAGGTTAAATAAATACATACTCATCATACATACATACATACATACATACATACATACATACATACGTACGTAGATTAATTATTACATGATACCAATACCTTTCTTCACCCTCTCTATGTTAATAAATGGTAATTAATTTTCATGGTAGTAATATTGTCTTGTTCTTTTCAGGTAAATACAGGCTGGCCGACAGGTGAGAGGCTCAAGGTATTAGTGTCATTATTACCATATCGAGGAGGGTGCCATGGTGGGGACTGGGGTAATGGTGCCTAGCTTATACTAATCTAACCTCAACTAGATTATTCTAACACTAATATAACCTATCTAGCCAACCTAAATTAACCTAACTTATCAACCCAACCCAGCCCGTCTAATATAACTAACCTAACCCAACCCCAGTCTAATATAACCTAACTAACCTACAACTCTAACCCCAGGCAAGAAGGTTAGTTAGATAATCAATATTCCTTTTACTCTTTAGTGTCGGGCGTCACTAAGTCTTCCTCTCTGGCCTTGAAACTTTGGCGTGGACGTTCATCACCTTAGGTCAGTGTTTGAGTGCGGTCTTTACTGCTCTGGTCTTTATAGCTCAGGTCTTTATCGAGTCTTTATGCTTGTATTCCTTCTATTCAGCCCACACGTGGAGTATAGCGTGACAACCTAACACACACACACACCCACACACACCCACACACCACACCCCCCACCACACCCCCACACCACACCACAACCCCCCACCACACCACAACCCTCCCCACCACACCACAACCCTCCCCACCACACCACAACCCTCCCCACACACCACAACCCTCCCCCCACACACCACAACCCTCCCCACACACCACAACCCCCCCACACACCACAACCCCCACACACACAACCCCCACACACCACAACCCCCACACACCACACAACCCCTCCACACCACAGCCCCTCCACACCCACCCCCACACACCACACCCCCCACACCCACCCACCCCCCCCACACCACCCCCCACACCCCCACCACACCAACCCCCACCACCACCCCCCACACACCACACCCCCACACACCACACCCCACACCCCCCCCCCCACCCCCCCCCCCCCCCCCACACCACCCCCCACACACCACACCCCACCACACCCCCCACCACACCACAACCCCCACCACACCAACCCCCCACCACACCACAACCCCCACCACACCACAACCCCCACCACACCACAACCCCCACCACAACCCCCACCATCACAACCCCCCACCACACCACAATCCGCCTCCACACCACACCCTCCCACACACCACAACCCCTCCCACACCACAACCCCACACCACAACCCCCACACAACCCCCCCACACACACACACACCACTCACCCCCACACACAGAAACCCCCTCCCACATCCACGTATTCACCCTCCCCCCACACCACGACTCCCCCAAAATGAAACATGTAAACAGACCATCAGACTCAACACTGGTGATATATATTTCATTCTAGTGACCTTAAATTGGTGGTTTAAACTGAGAACAAACCAGAGGAGGCATTATTGAACCTTGAAGTGAAAAACAAAAAAGATGTAGTAATTTGTATTGGGATAATGGATGAAAATTGGGTGGTTTCAACTGAGAAATATCCTACGGCCATCGACCATTAAAATAGTGAGAAATAGAGAGAATCACGTGAAGATTAGACACCCTAGTTGTTTATTACATCTGATTGTTATAACACGTTAACCTGATCCAGCCCAACCTAACCTGACCTGACCCAAACCTAACCTAACCAAATCTAATCTAACCTAACTAACCAAAACAAAGGTAACATACCCCCTCCCCCCGTAATCTAAGGTAATGGGAGAGATGGGAAAGGGAGTGAGAAAGGAAGATGATAGGTAAAAGGGAAAGAGGGTGTGTTGGGGGTCATGGTGGCATTGCAAGGCCCTGATGGACATTATAGCCTGGTCCCCCAAGTGATTCTCTCTCTCTCTCAATGGCCCTTTATCTCCTCCACGTTTTTTTTATTAATATTTTAGGAACCAATCAGGAGGGTGAGTGTAACAGGATGATCTTCCCCTTCCCTTTACCTTCCCTTCCCATTTCTTCTACCTTTCACTCTTTCTTCTCCTCTTTCTCTTCCCTTCCCTCCCCCTTTCCCTACTCATTTTCTTCAACCTTTCCTGCCCCTTCATCCTTTACCCCTTCCTTCTCCTACCTGTATTTCACCCTTCCCTTCTACTTCCCTTACTCTTTTCTCTTCCCTTCCTTTCCTCCAACCTATATTTCCTCTTCTCATCACCCTTTCTCAGTCCTCCTCCCATCACTTCTCTCCTCCCCATCCTTCTTCTCTCCCCTCCCATCACTTCCTCTCCTCCCATCCTTCTCTCCCCTCCCATCCTTCTTCTCTCCCCTCCCCATCACTTCTTCTCTCCTCCCCATCACTTCCTCTCCCCCTCCCCATCACTTCTCTCTCCCCTCCCCATCCTTCCTCTCTCCCCTCCCATCACTTCCTCTCTCCCTCCCCATCACTTCCTCTCCCCCTCCCCATCACTTCCTCTCCCCTCCCCATCACTTCCTCTCCCCCCTCCTCCACTTCCTCTCTCCCCTCCCCATCACTTCCTCTCTCCCTCCCCATCTCTTCCTCTCCCCCCTCCCCATCCTTCCTCTCTCCCTCCCCATCACTTCCTCCTCTCCCCTCTCCCCATCACTTCCTCTCCCCCTCCCCATCACTTCTCTCTCCCTCCCCATTCCGCCTCTCTCCCCTCCCCCATCACTTCCTCTCCTCCCCATCCTTCCTCTCTCCTCCCATCCTTCCTCTCTCCCTCCCCATCACTTCCTCTCCCCCCTCCCCTCCCTTCCTCTCTCTCCCCTCCCCATCCTTCCCCTCTCTCCCCTCCCCATCCTTCCTCTCCCCTCCCCCATCACTTCCTCTCTCCTCCCCATCACTTCCTCTCTCCCCTCCCCATCCTTCCCTCTCTCCCCTCCCCATCACTTTCTCTCTCCCCTCCCCATCACTTCCTCTCCCCCTACCCCATCACTTCCTCTCTCCTCCCCATCACTTCCCTCTCTCCCCTCCCCATCACTTCCTCTCTCCTCCCCATCACTTCTCTCCCCTCCCCCATCCTTCCCTCTCCCCTCCCCATCCACTTCCTCTCCCCCCCTCCCCATCCGCCTCTCTCCCCTCCCCATCCTTCCTCTCTCCTCCCATCACTTCCCTCTCTCTCCTCCCCATCACTTCCTCTCTCCCCTCCCCATCACTTCCTCTCCCCCCTCCCCATCACTTCCTCTCTCCCCTCCCCTCCATTGTTAGTCACATTTTGATTGGATGGTTCTAGAGGTGTATTGACCAATCTCTTCTCTGGAATTAAATAAACCAGACTGTGATTGGACGGTGTCAGAGTACCGGCCTGTAGGTTTACCTCTTATCCGGCTGATTCTATTCACTTATCCGGCTCATCCTATTCCATTACCTTTCATCCAGCGAATCCTATAGACTTGATCTTCCATCCGGCCATTGGATAGTTGGTGTATGCCGGAGAGGGTCAGGCTTACCTGTTATCCGGCCATCGGGCTCTCTCTCTCTCTCTCTCTCTCTCTCTCTCTCTACCTTATTGTTATTAAACGGATATCGAGGGAGAGGCCAGAAGACTTACCTGTTATCCGGTCACTATCATACCTGTAATATATTTAACGTATTGGATTATTGTTAAACGGATATTGACAAACTTACAGTCTTATCCGGTGTAACGACCTAAGAGCTCCCGCAGTGGGGTTAGGTTAGTTGATTTAGCTTGGGTTAGGTTAGGTTGATTTAGCTTGGGTTAGGTTAGGTTAGCTAGGGTTGGGTTAGGTTGACTTAGCCTGGGTTAGATTAGATCTGATAATAATTACACAATTCATACAGTTTTTCCTGACCTAACCTAACCTAAGCAGGGCCTATAGATTTAACCAAGGCCTATAGAATTAACCAAGACCTATTAACTTAACCAGGTCCTATAGACTTAACTGGGGCCTATAGACTTTAGTGTGTGCATGTTAGACTTAACCAGGTCCTATAGACGTAATCAAGTCTATAGACTTAATCAGAGCCTATGGACTTAATCAGGGCCTACAGACTTAACCAGAGTCTATAGAATTAATCAGAGCCTATAGACTTAACCATGGCCTATAGAATTAACCAGGCCCTATAGACTTAACCACTGAGAACAATGGTGAGTGTTATATAAGGACTGAAGCCAGGCTGTTCAGCCTTACAACGCCTATAGCCACACAGTAACCAGTTATCTTATCACTGGTTAATGATTGTATATGATTTGATTGTGTGGTCCAGTGCTCAGCCTACAGACATAACGGTGCTTATATAGGCATAGAGCTAGGAACTTACTTAGGCCTATGGAGAGGTTTAACTGACGTCACAAAAAGCATGTATTTGTGTTTATGGTCTTTGTGGACGCTCGATAGATAGATAGATAGATAGATAAATAGATAGATAGAGAGAGAGATATTTTATTTATTTATTCAGAAAAATCGTCAAAAGTCCACATTGATTTAATACATACATAGTGTAGGTGTGGTGCGAGGTGTGGTGCTGGCCAGGGTGTGGTGCTGGCCGAGGTGTGGTGCTGGCCGAGGTGTGGCGCTGGCCGGTGTGGTGCTGGCCGAGGAATGTGGTGCTGTGGTGGCGGTGCTGGCAGGGCGTGTTGCTGGCCAGGTGGCTGGCCGAGGTGTGGTGCTGGCCGGTGTGGTGCTGGCGGGTGTGGTGCTGGCCGGGTGGTGCTGGCCGAGGTGTGGTGCTGGTGGTGTGGTGCTGACAACCGGGGTGTGGCCGCTGGCCAAGGTGTGGTGCCGGGTGGTGGTGCTGGCCGAGTGTGGTGCTGGCCGAGGTGTGGTGCTGGCGAGGTGTGGTGCTGGCCGAACCGGTGCTGGCCGAGATGTGGTGCTGGCCGGGTGTGTGGTGCGGCCGGGTGTGGTGCTGGCCCGAAGGTGAGGTGCTGACCGAGGTGTGTTTGCTGGCCGAGATGTGTTTGCTGGCCGAGGTGTGGTGCTGGCGAGGTGTGGTGCTAACGCGGTGTGGTGCTGACCGAAGTGTGGTGCTGGCGAGGTGTGGTGCTGGCCGGGTGTGGTGGCCGGGTGGTGCTGACCGAGGTGTGTTTGCTGGCTTTCGTTGATGCTGGCCGAGGTGTGGTGCTGGCGGGTGTGGTGCTGGCCTGGGTGTGTGGTGCTGGCCGGGTGTGGTGCTGACTGAGGTGTGGTGCTGGCCGGTGTGGTGCTGGTGTGGTGCTGGCAGGGTGTGGTGCTGGCAACCGAGGTGTGGTGCTGACCGGTGTGTGGTGCAGCCCGAGGTGTGGTGCTGGCCGGTGTGTGGTGCTGAGCCGAAGTGTGGTGCTGGCCTAGGTGGACAAGGGTATATATTGTGTACCATTGTTAGGGCGGACAAAGGGTATACTCATTGGCACCTGCATTATTGGGGCGGACAAGGGTATATATTGTACCATTGTTAAGGGCAGGACTGAGGAATATATTCATGCCATTGTTAAGGGCGGACAAGGGGTATATATTGTACCGTGTTAAGGAGTTAAAGAGGGTATATATTACCATTGTTGAGGCGAGGACAAAAGAATTGCTTATTGTACCATTGTTAAGGGGACAAGGGTATATATTGTACCATTGTTAGGGGTGGGACAAGGGTATATATTGTACCATTGTTAGGGGACAAGGGTATATATTATTACCATTAATTAAGGGCGGACAAGGTATATATTGTACCATTGTTAAGGGGGACAAGAATTTATATATTGTACCATTGTTAAGAGGCAAGGTATATATTATTGCATTGTTAAGGACAAGGGTATATATTATGCCATTGTTAAGGGCGGACAAGGTATATAATACCATTATTAGGGCGGACAAGGGTATATATTGTACTAATTTTAGAGGGCGGAGAAGAATTTATATATTCTTCTACCATTGATGGGGCGGAGAAGGGTATATATTGCTGCAATTTGTTAAGGGCGGACAAGGGTATATATTGTACCATTGTTAAGGGGGACAAGGGTATATATTAGCCCTGTTAGGGGGGGACAGAGATATATATTGTACCATTGTTAGGGGCAGACAAGAATATATGTTAATACCATTGTTAAGGACAAGGGTGTACTCTTGTACCATTGTTAAGGGCGGACAAGGGTATATAATTGTACATGGTTAAGGGGACAAGGTATATATTATGCCAAATGATGAAGTGCGGACAGGGTATATATTGTACCATTGTTAGGGGCGGACTGGGTATATATTGTGTACCATTGTTAAGGTAGGACAAGGGGTATATATTGTACCATTGTTAGGGGCGGACATAAGGGCATATATTGTACCATTGTTAGGGGACAAGGGTATATATTGTACCATTAGGGGACATGAATATATATATTTGTGCACCATTGTTAAGGGGGGACAAGAATTGCTATATTGTACCATTGTTAGGGCGGACAAGGGTATACAATGCACCATTGTTAAGGGGGACAAAATTTATATATTGTACTTGCATTATTAGGGCGGACAAGGGCATATATTGTACCATTGGTAAGGGGGGCAAGGGTATATATACCATTGTTAGGGCAGGACAGGGTATATATTGTACCATGTTGGGGACAAGGGTATACTGTGTACCATTGTTAAGGGGACAAGGGTATATATTGTACCATTGTTAAGAGGGACAAAGGGTATAGCCTTCTGCATTGTTAAGGGCGGACAAGGGTGTGATATTGCTTGCCATTGTTAGGGCGGACAAAGAATTATATTGTACCATTATTAAGGGCAGTTAATTTATATATTATTCCATTATTGGGGACAAGAATTATATATTGTACCATTGTTAGGGGCGGACAAGGGTATATATATTGTACTGCATTGTTAGGGGACACAAAGGGTATATATTGTACCATTGTTGAGGGACAAGGGTAGCCTGCCATTGTTAAGAGGACAAAAAGGGTATATATTGTACCATTGGTAGAGACGGACAAGGGTATATATTGTACCATTGTTAAGAGGACAAAATTATATATTGTACCATTATTGGGGACGGACAAGGGTATATATTGCCATTGTTAAGAGTTTCAAATTTATATATTGTACCCATTGTTAAGAGGACAAGGGTATATATTGTACCATTTATTTAAGAGGACAAGGGTATATATTATGCCATTGTTAGGGGGCGGACAAGGGTATATATTATTGTACCATTGTTAGGGCGGACAAGGGTATATATTGTGCCATTGTTAAGAGACAGGAATATATATTGCCATTGTTGTTGGGGCGGACAAGGGGTATATATTGTACCATTGTTAGGAGGCGGACAAATTTATATATTGTGCCATTGTTAAGGGAGCGGACAAGGGTAAATGTTGTACCATTGTTAAGGGGACAAGGGTATATATTGTACCGTGCTTAAGAGGACAAGAATTTATATATTGTACCATTGTTAAGGGGACAAAATTATATATTGTGCCATTATTAAGGGCAGACAAATTATATATTGTACCATTGTTAAGAGGACAAGAGTATATATTGTATCATTGTTAAGGGGACAGGGTATATATTGTACCATTGTTAGGGCGGACAAAATTTATATATTATTGCCATTGTTAAGACAAGACACTATATTGTACCATTGTTAAGGGGGACAAGGGTATATATTGTACCATTGTTTAGGGCGGACAAATTATATATTGTACCATTGTTAAGGAGTGAACAAGAATTATATATTACAGCCTGGTGTTAAGAGGACAAAGATTGCCTGTTGTACCATTGTTAAGAGGACAAAGGTATATATTGCCGGTATTGGGGCGGACAAAATTATATATTGTACCATTGTTAAGAGGACAAGGGTATATATTGGCCGCTACATTGTTAAGGAGCAGACAAGGAATATATATTCGCCATTATTGGGCAGACAAGGGTACTCTATTGTACCATTGTTGAACTGACAGAGGTATATATTGTACCATTGTTAAGGGGACAAAGGGTATATATTATTACCATTGTTAAGGGGGACAGGGTATATATTGTACCATTGTTAAGGGGACAAATTATATATTGTACCATTGTTAAGGACAAGGGTATATATTGTACCATTGTTAAGGGCAGACAAGGGTATATATTGTACCATTGTTAAGGGGGACAAGGGTATATATACCATTGTTGGGGCGGACAAGGGTATATATTTTGTACCATTATTTAGAGGCGGACAGGAGTATATATTGGCCTGCCGCATTGTTAAGGGGACAAGGTTATATATTGTACCATTATTGGGGGCGGACAAGGAGTATATATTGTACCATTGTTAAGGGGGGACAAGGGGCATATATTGTACCATTGTTAAGGGGACAAGGGTATATATTACTGCCATTGTTAAGGGCGGACAAGGGGTATATGTTGTACCATTGTTGGGGCGGACAAGGTATGTATTGTGTACCATTAGGGGGACAAGTTATATATTATTGTACATGTTGGGAGGGCCGGACAAGGGTATATATTATGCCATTAGGGGGACAAGAGATATTGTACCATTGTTAGGGGCGGACAGGGTATATGTTGTACCATTGTTAGGGCGGACAAGGGTATATATTGTATGCCATTGTTAGGGGACAAGGGTATATATTGTACCATTGTTGGGGCGGACAAGGTGTATATTGTGTACCATTATTTGGGGCGGAGAGGATATATATTGTATAATTGTTAGGGGACAAGGGTATATATTATGCCATTGTTAAGGGCGGAGAGGTATATAATTGTACCGTGTTTAAGGGCGGACGGGTATATATTACCATGTTGGGGCGGACAAGGAATAAATGTTATACCATTATTAAGGGGACAAGAATTTATATATTGTACCATTATTGGGGACAAGGGTATATATTGTACCATTGTTAAGAGACAGAATTTGCCTGTTGTACCATTATTGGGGGCGAGACAAGGGTATATATTGTACCATTGTTAAGGGCGGACCAAGACATATATTGTACCATTATTGGGGCGGACAAAGGTATATATTGTACCATTGATGTTAAGGGGGACAAGGGCATATATTGTGCCATTGTTAAGGGGGACAAGGAATATATATTTGTACCATTGTTAAGGGGCGGACAAGGGTATATATTGTACCATTGTTAAGGGCGGACAAAGGGTATATATTGTACCATTAGGGGACAGGGTATATATTGTACCATTGTTAGGGCGGACAGGTATATATTGTACGCCATTATTTAGAGGCGGACAAGGGTATATATTGTACCATTGTTAGAGGCGGACAAGGGTATATATTGTACCGTGTTAAGGGCGGACAAGGGTATATATATTGTACCATTATTGGGGCGGACAGGAGGTATATATTGTACCATTGTTAGGGCGAGACAAAGGTATATTGTACCATTATTTGGGGCGGACAAGGGTATATATTGTACCGACTGTTGGGGCGGACAAAAAGGGTATATATTGTACCATTAAGGGCGGACAAGAATTATATCAATGTACCATTGTTAGAGACTAAGGTATGTATTGTACCATTGTTAAGGGGACAGGGGTATATATTGTACCATTGTTAAGGGGACAGGGTATATATTGTACCATTGTTAAGGGCGGACAAGGGTATATATTGTACCATTGTTAGGGGGCGGACAAGGGTATATATTGTACCATTATGGTAAGGACGGACAAGGGTATATATTGTACACTGCATTATTAAGGAGCGGACAAGGTATATATTAACCTCTACGTGTTAAGGCAGGACAAGGAGTATATGTTAGCCACCGTGTTGGGGCGACAAGGGTATATATTGTACCATTGTTAGAGTACAAAGGGTATATATTGTACCATTATTCAAGGGGCGGACAAGGGTATATATTGTACCATTGTTAAGGACTGAGGGTATATATTGTACCATTGTTAGAGGCGGACTAAGGGTATATTGTACCGTTGTTAAGGGCGGAAAGGTATATATTGTACCACCATTGTTAAGGGAACAAGGAGTATATATTATAACATTGTTGGGCGGAGAAGGTATATATTGTACCATTGTTAGGGCGGACAGGATATATATTGTACCATTGTTAAGGGCGGACAGGGTATATATTGTACCATTGTTAGGGCGGACAAGGTATATATTATTACCATTGTTAAGGGCAGACAAGGGTATATCATTGTGTACCTGCCATTGTTAGGGCGGACAAGGGTATATATTGTACCATTATTGTTAAGGGCGGACAAGGGGTATATATTGTACCATTGTTGGGGACGCAGGGTATATATTGTACCATTGTTAAGGGCGGACCAAGGCATATATTGTACCATTGTTAGGGCGGACACTAGGGGCATATATTGTACCATTGTTAAGGGCGGACCGGGGTATATATTGTGCCATTGGAAGCGGACAAAAGGTATATATTGTACCATTGATGCAGAGGACGGTATATATTGTACCATTGTTAAGGGGACAAGGCCATATATTGTATACCATTGTTAAGGGACAAAAGGGTATATATTGTACCATTGTTAAGGGCGGACAAGGTATATATTGGCCTGCCGTGTTAAGGGAACAGGGTATATATTGTACCGTGTGCCCAAGACGAACACAGGTATATATTGTACCATTATTAAGGGCGAACTTTGGGTATATATTGTACCATTATTGGTAGGGCGGACAGGGTATATATTGTACCATTGTTAGGGCGGACAAAGGTATATATTGTACCATTGTTAGGGGCGGACAAGGGTATATATTGTACCATTGTTAAGGGGACAAGGGGTATATATTGTGCCATTGTTAGGGCGGACAAGGGTATATATTGTGTACCATTGTTAGGGGACAAGGGTATATATTGCCATTGTTAAGAACGAACACGGGTATATATTGTACTATTGGTGGGGCGAACAAGGGTATATATTGTACCATTGTTAAAGAGGACAAGGGTATATATTGTACCATTGTTAGGGCGGACAAGGGTATATATTGTACCATTGTTGGGGGCAGACAAGGGTATATATTGTACCATTGTTAGGGGGACAAGGGTATATATTGTACCATTGTTAAGGGGACAAGGGTATATATTTGTATACCATTGTTAGGGAGGCAGACAGAGGTATATATTATTGTACCATTGTTAAGGGCAGACAAGAATTTATATATTGTACCATTGTTAAGGGGGACAAGGGTATACCTCATTGCATGCCATTGTTAGGGCGGACAAGGGGTATATTGTACCATTGCAGAGGACAAGGGTGATATATATTGTGCCATTGTTAGGGCGGACAAAGAATTGCCATATTGTACCATTGTTAAGGGCGGACAAGGGTATATATTGTACCATTGTTAGGGCGGACAAGGTATACTCGTATGCCATTGTTAGGGAGCGGACAAGGGTATATGTTATACCATTAAAGAACCGGGTATATATTGTACCATTGTTAAGACGGTTTCAGGGTATATATTGTACCATTGTTGGGGTGGACAAAGGTATATATTGTACCATTGTTGGGGACAAGGGTATATATTGTACCATTGTTGGGGCAGGCAAAGGTATGTACCATTGTTAGGGGACAAGGGTATATATTGTACCATTGTTAAGGACAAGGTATATATTGTACCATTGTTAGGGTAGGACAAGAGTATATATTGTACCATTGTTAAGAAAAGGGGGACAAGGGTATATATTTGGCACCATTGTTAGGGCAGACTGAAAATTTATATATTGTACCATTGTTAAGAGGACAAGGGTATATATTGTACCATTGTTAAAATTGGACAAGGGTATATATTGGCCTGCCATTGTTAAGAGGACAAGGGTATATATTATTACTTGCCATTGTTAAGGGGGACAAGGGTATATATTGTACACCATTGTTAGGGCAGACAAGGGGTATATATTGTTCCATGAGCAAGGACAAGAATATATATTGTGTACCATTGTTAGGGCGGACAAGGGTATATATTTGTACCATTGTTAGGGGGACAAGGGTATATATTGTACCATTGTTAAAGGACAGGGTATATATTGTATATTAACAGGGCGGACAAGGGTATATATTGTACCATTGTTGGGGCGGACAAGAATGCTCTCTTGTACCATTGTTGGGAGGACGGACAAGGTATATATTGTACCATTGTTGGGGCGGACAAAGGTATATATTGTACCATTGTTAAGGGGACAGGGTATATATTGTACCATTGTTGAGGACAAAGAATTCATATATTATTAACCATTGTTAAGGGCGGACAAAGGTATATATTGTACCATTGTTAGGGACAAGGGTATATATTGTACCGTGTTAGAAGACAGACAAGGTATATATTGTACCATTGTTAAGGGGACAAAATTATATATTGTACCATTGTTAAAGGGCAGACAAGGTATATATTGTACCATTGTTGCAAGGGGACAAGAATATATTGTACCATTGGCTAAAGGACAGGGGTATATATATTGTACCATTGTTAAGGGCAGACAAAAGGTATATATATTGTACCATTGTTAAGAGGGACAAGAATTTATATATTGTACCATTGTTGGGGGCAGACAAGGGTATATATTTTGTCCATTGTTAAGGGGGACAAGGGTATATCATTGGCACCATTGTTAGGGGACAAGGGTATATATTAGCACCATTGTTAAGGGGACAAAGACATATATTGTACCATTGTTAGGGGACAAGGTATATATTGTACCATTGTTAAGGGCGGACAAGGGTATATATTGTACCTACCATTATTTAAGGGCGGACAAGAATTTATATATTGTACGTATTGTTAGGGCGGACAAGGGGTATATATTGTACCGTGGGGCGGACAAGGGTATATATTGTACCATTGTTAAGGGGACAAGGTATATATTGTACCATTGTTAAGGGGACAAGGGTATATATTGTGCCATTGTTGGGGGGGACAAAGGTATATATTGTACCATTGTTAAGGGACAAGGTATATATTGTGCCATTGTTAAGGACAAGGTATATGTACCATTGTTAGGGCGGACAAGGGTATATATTGTACCCATTGTTGGGGCAGACAAGGGTATATATTGTACCGCTGTTAGGGGCGGACAAGGGCATATATTGTACCATTGTTGGGGCGGACAGAATTATATATTGTACCATTGTTGGGGCGGACAGGGTATATATTGTACCATTGTTGGGGCGGACGAGGATACTCCAATACCATTGTTAAGGGTGGACAAAAGGTATATATTGTACCATTATTTGGGGCGAACAAGGGTATATATTGGCGCCTGCGTGTTAGAGGGCGGACACAAGGGTATATATTGTACCATTGTTAAAGAGTTTAAGGTATATATTGTACTTGTTAAGGGCGGACATAGGTATATATTGTACCACCATTGTTGGGGGACAAAGGGTATATATTGTACATTGTTAAGAACCGAACCGGGTATATATTGTACCATTGGGGGACAAGGGAATATATATTGACGCACCATTGTTAGGGGCGGACAAGGTATATATTGTGTACCATTGTTAGGGGACAAAGAATACCATTGTTAAGGGGACAAGGTATATATTGTACCATTGTTAAGAACGGGTGAGGCCTATATTGTACCCATTGTTAAGGGGACAAGGTATATATTGTACCATTGTTAGAGCGGACAAGGGTATATATTGTACCATTGTTAAGGGTTTGGTATATATTGTACCATTGTTAAGGGGGACAAGGTATATATTGTACCATTGTTAAGGGCGGACAAGGGTATATATTGTACCATTGTTAGGGCGGACAAGGGTATATTGTACCATTGTTGGGGAGGCGGACTTGAGGGTGTATATTGTACCATTGTTAAGGGGGACAAGGGTATATATTGTACCATTGTTAAGGGGGACAAAGGGTATATATTGTACCATTGTTAAGGGGGACAAAGGGTATATATATTGTGCCATTGTTAAGGGGACAAAGGGGTATATATTATTGCCGTGGGGCAGACAAGGGTATATATTATTGCCATTGTTGGGAGCGGACAAGGGCATATATTGTACCATTGTTAAGGGCGGACAAGGTATATATTGCGGAGAAATTGTTAAAGGGGACAAGAACTATATTGCCGTGTTAAGGGCGGACAGGGGGCCTTACTCGTGGCCTGCATTGTTAAGGAGGACAAGGGTATACTCTATTAGCCTTGCCATTGTTAAGGCGGTTTCGGGGTATATATTGTACCATTGTTAGAGCGGACAAGGGTATATATTGTACCATTACATTAAGGGCGAACAAAATTTATATATTGTACCGTGTTAGGGGACAAGGGTATATATTTATGCCATTGTTAGGGCAGACAAGGGTATATATATTGTACCATTGTTAGGGCAGACAAAGAACGCCATATTGTATTAAGAGACGGACAAGGGTATATGTACCATTGTTAAGGGGCAGACAGGGTATATAATGTACCATTGTTAATGGGGACAAATTATATATTGTACCATTGTTAAGAGGACAAGAATTGCCTGTTACTGCCATTGTTAAGGGGACAAGGGTATATATTGTACCATTGTTAAGACGGACAAATTATATATTGTGCCATTGTTAAGGGGACAAGAATATGTGTATACCATTGTTAAGGTATATATTGTACCACCGTGCAGGGGACAAGATATGTGCCATTGTTGGGGCAGACAAGGTATATATTTATTGCCATTGTTAAGGGCGGACAGGGTATATATTGTACCAGTATTAAGGGACAAGGGTATATATTGTACCATTGATGAGGGCAGACAAGAATATATGTACCATTGTTAAGGCGGACAAGGGTATATATTGTGCCGACATTAGGGCAAGATATATATTGTACCATTGTTAAAGGGGATAGGTATATATTGTACCATTGTTAGGGCGGACAAGGGTATATATTGTACCATTATTGGGGCGGACAAGAATATATTGTACCGTGTTAGGGGCGAACTACGGGTATATATTGTACCAGTCGTTAAAGAGGACAAGGGTATATATTGTACCATTGTTAAGGGGACAAGGGTATATATTGTACCATTGTTAGGGCGGACAAAGGGTATATATTTGCCATTGTTAGAGGGACAAGGGTATATATTGTACCATTGTTAAGGGCGGACAAAGTGCATCTGTTGTGCCATTGTTAAGGGGACTAAAGTCATCTATATTGGCATTGTTAGGGCGGACAAGGGTATATATTGTACCATTGTTAAGGGGACAGAATTTATATATTGTACCATTGTTAAGGGGACAAGGGTATATGTTGTACCATTGTTAAGGACATAAGGGTATATATTGCACCATTGTTAAGGGGACAAGGGTATATATTATTACTTATTGTTAGGGCGGACAAGGGTATATATTGTACCATTGTTAAGGGGACAA
>NW_024734335.1:0-8259 GCF_018991925.1 Homarus americanus | reverse complement strand
AGCTAAGATATACTGTACAAGTAACAACAGTGGGAGGCTAAATGTGTGCCACCAATGGTCTTTGCTCAAGGTTCCGCCATCCTCCATGGCCCTCCGCATTACATCAGCTGTTACCTGCAGCGTGTTTAGAAATTTAATTCGTTACAATGAAGAACCAAACTTGAATAGATACATGTAGGCATGCAACTGTTTACCTAAATCATTACCTCTCCACATTGAATTTACGCCTATACTACCTTTATGCACTATACACAAGGAGTTTTATTAAAAGCGACTAGACATGTCCTCTGTAACGTTATATGACTATTGACCACTGGCTACCATCTCACCAGATTAAGCCTTCCATAGCCTCGCACCCACCATCACAAAGCGTTAAAATTGGCTGAAGAACACCGTTGTGTGTCAGCAAGGCTCACTCTCGTCGTGGTCTGTTGTCATGATCTGAAAAAAGAAAAGATTAAGCCAACATACATTTGTCGTAGATTAGCCAAGTTAAATTGATCCTCAGAATACTCAGGCCATCAGCCTCTCTCCACCTGGAAATACCGTCCCTGTTGACCTCCACCATCCAAGCACTAGAAAAAGATTTGGCAGCCAAATAATACCTCCCTATTTTAGTAAATATCAAGTTTATACTATTCAATAATTTTTAAAGTTAATACTAAATTTTTAATTTTAGACCATTATTGAGAGTAAGTGACAGGTTTAATCTTGGCATCCTCTTAACAGCAAACAGGCGATGTCTCTCTCTCTGTTTTCACTGGGTAACAACAAGTTTAACTTTAAAAAGCAGATTATGGTAAATTCTCACTGGCAGCTGTTGTCGCTTCTCCTGTGGGCCCACAATTCCCCAATTTTGGCATTCATCTCGCTGGTGGGCATGGCGACCCACAAAGCTATCCTTCTCACAGGCATCACTCTGTAGCTCTCTCTACATCATGTGGCCTGCCTTAGCCACCAAACTGCGTGTACATCCCAATACAGGTTTCAATCAGGCCAAACAGTAGGCCAAAAAAACATGAACAAGGCATAAGAACCGTCGGCATGTTAAACTCAGCTGTGTCGACAATTCTTGCCTGAAAGAACATGTTAAAAGTGAAGTGAAACAAATCTTCTGAAGTGTTTAAAGTAGATCTAATTTTGAAACTGAGATTCCTTATCATCATCTGGATTAGGGAAAAACAGATGAAAGGTGATTCAAGTTTCCTACTAGATTCGAAAGAGCCAGGGAGATTCACGAACATTTAAAACAGATAAACAGTTTCTTGACTGAACTTTGAAGATTTTTCAGGCCAGCAAGGCTGGTTCGAAAAGAATTAAGAAAAGTGACATTTTCAGTGTTTATTGGGCGGTGAAGCTGCTAGTACTTTGATAAGGAGGGCAATGAGTTTTTAGATGGTTAAAAACTGATTGAGAGAAAATTATCTTCCACAGCAAGTGTTCAATGTGGACGAAACTGAGCAAGATAAAATACTATGACAACAATGACCTTGACTGGGATGGTTACAACAATCACGAGGGTTGTCATACAGTGGTGGGGGCAGTGGTGGTAGGGTAAAATTAAGGAGGGTGGATTGGTGGTGGGGTGGTGATGGTGGTGGTGGGTGGGAAGTGGGTGGTGGTGGGGAGGGTGGGTTGAATTTGGTGGGGAGGGTGAGCCGTGATGGTGGTAGGGTGGGTGGGAGGGTGGACAGTGGTGGAGGTGGTTGAAGGTGGTTGATAGTGGGGAGATGGTAGTGATGGTTGAAGGGTGGGTTGGTGGTGGGAGAATTAGTGGTGGTAAGGTGTTTGGGTGGGAGGGAGTGAGTGAGGAGGGTTGGTTGGTGGGGAGGGTGGTGAGAGGATGGTTTATTCTTTTTGTTCATTGTCACATCAAATTTGGTTTTACCTACAAACATCAATCTATTTTTATGTAGTTTCGGTTTGACGCAGTCTCTCCTACATCTCAGAGCCTCATGAAATAAGTTCTCCTCACAATTCTTATGTGCATTCATGATACTCCTTTAATCAATACAGCTGAAAATTCACATGCATTATGTTGATTCTCAATACGCCTGAAATGAGAAGGTGGGCAGTTGCCATACAGATGATGTTGTGCATAGGCTCTGTGCAGATAAAATAAATTACAAATTTAACAAACAATTGTGTTCCTCTAAGGTTGAATATAATATCAAAAAGTAGTATTAGTTCTATGAAATACAAGGTCCACTAATGTCCATCTCATCTGTTCCAAGGTTTGTGGCTCACGAAGAACCGAATTGGAAATACCAGTATTGCTCTTATTGCAAGCGGGACCTCGTTAGATCGTTCAAATATTAGTGCGACAAAACATAAACTGTACCATAACTGAAACAGCATGTGCCAAGGAAAAAAACTCTGCCAAGGTGAACAAGACCATTAAACATTACTAAATTTTAAATGAGATTCAGTGGATATAAAAGCTCACAGGATAAATCACAAATTGAGCAATACTGTGGTACAGTTGGGTGCTTTAAAACTACAGCGGTCAATTGAGCCAGGCGTAAAACGAAAGAAATAAATAAATAAAATAAGAAACATAAGGATTATTTAGAAATAGACACTGGGCGACCCCAAACTCCTTTTTCCAGAAGCTGCCTTGCCTTGTAGTCAAAATAACATGTGTTTTGCCGATGGTATGCAAACAATTAATAATTAAATATGTGTATGGGTTTTTTATGCTTTTTAACACTAGTAGAAGGCCTATATGATATTAAATGTAATTTACCGAATTAATAATGATGCGATTCATGAAGTTAAGGGACTATTATTGAATTTGAAATTATTACACTGCCCTGCATAGTTTTTGAGGTTTGTGTATTATTAAGCTTTTCTGGGTGTATTTTGTATGCTGATCTCAAAAATGTTATCCATTTTGCTCAATCAGGTCAGAATTTTGTGCTATAGCATTTTAAGCGGAGATTCAGGTAAAACATTGGCATTTTTCGCTCAAAATGGGGTCCTCATACTCGTTCATTAAAAAAAATCATCCGAGACATTGGCAAGCCTCACAGAAAAGATTTCGGTCAGTTTTAATGCCCTTACGATGCATTTAAATACACCCACGTGCTCGCAGGCCATTTAAATGTCCGCCGTGACGCA
This sequence comes from Homarus americanus, assembly GCF_018991925.1. Taxonomy (NCBI): domain Eukaryota; kingdom Metazoa; phylum Arthropoda; class Malacostraca; order Decapoda; family Nephropidae; genus Homarus; species Homarus americanus. The sequence continues at coordinate 5,139 of NW_024734335.1, read as the reverse complement.
AAGGAAAAGAGTATATGTCCGTGTTTTTTTACATATATTTTTTCACAATTAAATTTCTTGGTTACACCAAGTTTCCATGTTTCCTCTGTCTTTGGGATAGTCGAGCAGACAAGCAGCACTACATGCAATGTGACTGGCCTGCAAGAAGTGGACTTACTCCAGGTTCTCACAATGTTGTTGCCCATGCTCTGGTGAATCCGCAGAACATTCTTCTTCCGCCACTGCACATCAAGCTCGGTCTGTTCAAAAACTTTGTAAAGGCACTGGACAAAAAAAGCCAGGCTTTCAATTTTCTGAAAAAAAATTTCCAAAAGTCAGTGAGGCAAAGCTGAATGCAGGAATTTTTGATGGCCCTCAGATCAGAGAGCTTTTCAAAGATCCCAAGTTTGATTGCAGCATGGATGTAAATGAGAAGAAAGCCTGACATGCCTTTAAGTCTATTGTCTCCAATTTTCTTGGCAACTACAGAAGTCCAGAGTATGAACGAGTTGTTGAGGACCTACTTCTGAGCTACAAAGTTCTTGGTGCACGCATGTCCATCAAGATGCACTTCCTCAGCTCCCACTTGGACTACTTTCCAGAGAACTGTGGTGATGTAAGTGAGGAACAAGGAGAACGCTTCCATCAAGATATCCGTGTAATGGAGGAGCGGTACCAGGGTCGCTGGGATATCAACATGCTCGCCGACTACTGTTGGTGTCTGAAACGGGACGCCCCAGACACCAACCACCAAAGAAATTCTCTGCGACAGCCATTTATGCATGTCTAACTGTAAAGGCATCTATGTAGTTGACATATTTTGGTCCTATGTGTTGTGGTTACATTTCTTATGATATATTTTGCATAAAAATTTTGACATCATATTTAAGAATTTCGATTTTTTCCTAATTCCCATAGCATAAAAATTTGACCTGATTGGGCAAAATGAATGGCATTTTTGGAATCAACACGCAAAATACATAAAGAATCAGCTAAGAAACCCCGCACCTCATGAACTTTTTTTTCAAATGCAGCCCAGTGTTATAGATCGTTTAGCAGTCTGAATAATGTTACGGGTGTCCCAAGGAGTTATTAGTTAGGCGGAAAATATATCACGTAGGCCCAAGCTAGCGCCTTGGGGAGACGCGACGCTGGCTAGGCGCCCAGTGGGACCAAAACGCTAAGGGCGGAAAGAGTTAATGAAATAATGCAAACCTTTTGATACTGGATCATATAAACTGAGAGGAGACAATTTCTAAAGACTCTCAAAACCAAGAAAATGGTTAAAAAAGTCTAATTTGGGGATTAAAAGCTGTAAAGGCCTGGGACTTAGGGATATAAATCCCTTACCAGACTAATCAGGATCTTAATAAAGGAATGCCAAGGACCATGGTTTTCTGAGGAATAACAAACAACTGTTTGAGATTGACATCTCTTTACTATAAAAAAATAAAACAAAACTTTCACACCACTCAACAAGCATCAAGTAACAATGGAGTCAAACAATTAATGCAGTAAACAGTTAATGGAGTCAAATAATTAAGGGAAGCAAACAAAAAAGGAAGCAAACAATTAAAGGAAGCTAACAATTAATGGGAGTCAGCAATTAAAGGAATCAAACAATATAATCATACAATGAACATATATTTCCTACGACAGTGGCCCTGGGGAAGGTTCCAGAACACAGTGATCCACTCTGGGGAAGTGTCCGTTCAACCTCACTGAAGGACAGCGCCGATGTCTTGATACAGCCGACGAAACACCGGGCACAGACGGTGGAGGGAGGCGGTAGTGGTTGATGTCCAGAGAATTGACAGTCGAATAGGTGAAGGTCTGGGAAAAACAGCCCACGAGTCCAGGACCTATGATGAGATCACAGCCAGAATTTAAGAACAGCGGGGAGATAGTGACTGTATGACGGCTGGGTTGAATCTGCCCGTGACACAGGTAGCCGCTGCTGCTCTCACCTCTGCCCAAGTGTTGGTCGCACCAGCAAACGAGAGAAGCAGCGGTAACGAGCAGGAAGATCGTTTCCCCCTTACAGAAGCATATTTCAGACCTTTAGCTAAAGCTTGCTGTTTACTGGGAGAGAGAAAGATCTGAATAGTTGAAAATCACCTTATTAGGGGAAAGATACCATCGTGAACATAAACTAGTTTTCTAAGTTTGTGGTACTGGACGAGTTCAATTTAGAAGTTAGTTTATAATTTGTAGTATTTACTAAATTCAACAAATGGTTGTAATCTAAATAAGACACTTGAGACTTTAATTCCAGAGATAGTTTATCATGCTTGTCACGGGTAAGGTTAATATTATGTTTCTTTGTCCTTACTTCACTGCTAAGTAGATGTCTCTGGCAATTTCTGTAGGACTTAGAATGCTTCAGGTTAAGGTTACTGAGTTTAAATTTCAAGAAATTAGGGATCAGGTTTTGTAAAGAGCATGAATCCAGAAACATAAGATCACACTGTAATATATTGGTATATCGTACAGTAAGAGTGAGACGTAGGATATTAGGTTCCAAGTGTCCTAAGGCTTACCTGTTATTACACGTGGCAGTCGTGTAGTAAGTCTTATCGAGTGTAGGGAAGAATCCGGATCTCTTATGTACACAGGGTGACCTTACACAAAACATGAGGTCAGTTCAAAACACATAACAATCACTGAAATCCACACACCAACCTCACAGCAAACGCATAAGAAGTGCTTAAAAGACGGACGACATAACTAGCCATGTCAAGTCAGGTAACAAAAATGAGACCCACTAATCATCATCATACATCTACCTTACATGCTCTCCAAAGCATTTTTAACCTTAGGCCACCGACAAATAAATTTATGTACATCATATCAGTTTGTACTGACCATCACTTAGGTGTAAAAATTCATTTCTCTAATCAAACTTGCTTCAATTAGAAGTCTTGGCACATGATGATTTATAAATTTCCTAGCTGTTTTCCCAATCTATGGGCTGATTATAGTTCATATATGAACGAAAAGTGCACTGCTTTTCAGATGCCTTTCTAATAAACTTGTGCTGTTTAATTCTGAGTTGCAATGCTTTCCCTGTCTGACCTACAAAATTTCCATTGCAATTGCTACATGAATACAGTAAACACTTCCATTTACATTCAAGGTTGGGCTACATAAGAACATAAGAAAGTGGATACTGCAGGAGGCCGACTGGCCCATACAGGCAGATCACTCACACCCATCCCAGCACTTCCATGTGCCTATCCAACTTCGTCTTGAAGCTCCCTAGCGTCCCCGATCCTACTATAGCACTCGTAGCCTATTCCACATATCCACAACTCTATTACCAAACCAGTGCTTGCCTATATCCTTTCTGAATCGGAATTTATCTAATTTAAAGCCATTTGTTCTAGTTATTTCGTTATTACTGAGCTTCAGAACATCTTCCATTTTACCCTTGTTAATCCCATTTACCCACTTGTACACCCTATCATATCTCCCTAACTCTACGCCTCTCTAATGAATGTAAGCCCAAGCTTTTCAGTCTTTTCTTCATATGGAAGGTTTCTAATATTATGGATCATTTTTGTCATTCTTCTTTGTACTCTCTCCAAAGAATCTATGTCCATTCTATAATAAGGACACCAGAACTGAACCAAGATAATCCATGTGTGGTCTCACTAATGCTAGGTAAAGTTTCAAGATAACGTCAGCAGTTCTGTTACTCACAGACCTAGATATGAACCCAAGTCCTGTTTGTTGTTGCGAACGCTAATACATTGTTTTCTAGGTTTCAAGTCGTTGCTAACAAATACCTAAATCTTTTCACAAACTGAGTTTTCTATTTCCGTGTTACCTAGTTTATACTTAACGTTTGTATTCGTCTTCCCTATCTGTAGTACCTTGCATTTATCAGTATTAATTCATTTGCCAGTCTACTGACCACTCATGTAAGGTATCTAGATCTCTGAAGGTGTTCAAAGTCACTGTCTGTTATACTCTCCCAGGTATCATCTGCAAATTTACTAATCCTACTAGTTATGCCTAAATCAAGATCATTAATGAATATAACAAACAGCAGAGGGCCTAATACAGATCCTGGGGAACTCCGCTTTTGACCGCACCCCAGTCTGACTTTAATCCATTTATGCTGACTCTTTGTTTCCTACCAGTTAACCATGACCTAATCCATTTTAATACTGATCCACCTATTCCATGTTTCTACCTTCCTTATCAATCTCTCATGAGGACTCTATCGAATGCTTTACTGAAATCTAAATAAATTATATCATATGACTTATCATTATCTACCGCTTCAAATACTTCTGAGAAAAAGCTAAATTTGGAGATAAGAACGTCCTGGGTGAACCCAGTGCTGAGACGAATAGATTAAGTTGAATGTTTCAGGTGGCTTCTGATTTTTGTAGCAATAATTGACTCTAGCAACTTGCCTATGACGTGAGACTAATGGGACGGTAATTTGATGCTATTGATTTATCACCCTTTTTGAAATCGGAACTACATTTGCAAGTTTCCAAGCTTCTGGCACTAGGCTCGATTCTAATGACTTATTAAATAAAACTGCTAATGGATTACTCAACTCATCTCTACATTCTTTTAATATTCTAGCATATACCTCGTCTGATATTACAGTATTATTGTTATTATTATTATTAATTTTATTATTATATTTTATTATTATTATTATTATTGTAATCATTATTATTTTATTTTTTGTGTATAATTATTAAAATTTTATTTACTATGAATAATTATTATTACTATTACATTTTGCCCCCAGGCCCAGATGTGGGTCAGTGATCTGTGCCTGGCTGGGCTAATAATCTGTAAAAAAAAAATTGCCCCACAAAACTTTCGGTTTTTAGAGCTTTTCGGTTTCGGAATTTCGGATAAAGGGTTGTAACCTGTACTCTAGTCTAACTTACCGGGCCAGAGGTCCTGTTAACTCTGACTATTGCAGTGGTTTTGTGGTTGTGTTGCTAATGTGGTGGTTGTTTGGTGTTGTTTTTGGCGTGTTATTGGTGTTGTGGTTGTGTTGTGGTTATATAGTGTTATTGTGTTGTTGATGTGGTAGGTTTTGTGATTGTATAGTGTTGTTTGTGTTGTTTAGTGTTGTTTAGTGTTGTTTGTGTTGTTATGGTTGTCTTGTGGTTGTAGGGTTATATA
>NW_024734334.1:0-8949 GCF_018991925.1 Homarus americanus | reverse complement strand
TCTCCCCCCCTAGCTTGGTCTTAGAGAGGATAGATAGATGGATGGATGAAGATATACGGGGTGAGCTGACGGAGGGATAGAGAGGGAGGGGGCGGATGAATGGAGATAGGAGGGACGAAATGACGAACGGACGAATGGAGAAAGAGGGGGAGACGGACGGATAACAAGAAGGGGCGGATTGGAATGGATTTATCATTGGATGGGAGGAGGAGGAGGAGGAGGAAGAAGAGCAGGAGGAGGAGGAGGAGGAAGAATAACCTGAAAATAAGATCAAGACACAGGAGAAACATCCCCTGGAGGCGCGTGTATTGAAGACGCCACGTGTTGAGGTCCTATTCCCCTACCCCACCCCTTCCTTCCCCTCCTTCCCCTCCCCCCTGAAGAAGGAAGACAGGAAGGAAGGAACACTAACAAGGAGAAGGGGAAGGATGGTTTAATCGAGTATGTCATTCTGAAGATGTGATAAAAGGTATCCAGGAGAGGAATGTGTTTATAGACGCGCGTGTGTAGGTAGGTCCTGTAGGGTGAGGTACCACGTATTGGGAAGACCCTTTGCTTGGCTTAGGAAAGAAAGAAAGAAAGAAAGAAAGAAAGAAAGAAAGAAAAGAAAGAAAGAAAAGAAAGGATAACAGACAATAACAAGATAATCTGAGGAGTGAGGAAGGATGACATGAAGATTTAACCCCCCTCCCCTCCAACCTATCTTATTTCACCTAATGAGTAAACACCTTAACGCTACCTTAACCCACAAGCTTGAATTCCTGTGGCGGGTTGATGAAGTGTTGTGTTGTGTTGTGTTGTGGTGTGGTCACTGGGTTGTGTTGTGTTGTGTTGTGGTCGCTAGGTTGTGTTGTGTTGTGGCCGCTAGGTTGGGTTGTGTTGTGTTGTATTGTGTTGTGTTGTGGTCGCTAGGTTGGGTTGTGATTTGTTGTGTTGTATTGTGTTGTGTCATCTTATCACCCGACAGTGCTAATGGAGGCTAGTGAAGGCTAATGGAGGCTAGTTTCGGCTGTAGGAAGACGCGCGTGGAGGCTGGTGGAGGACGCGCGTGAAGGCTATAGGGAAGACGCGCGTGCAGAGTGAGGCGCCACGTGTTGAGGTCCCTGCACGTGCGTGGTGAGGAATGCCCTGGTAACGTCACACTCATGGGAGCCGTCACGCCCCTGTATTGTCACACCTCCTGGACTATTCCCGGGCGTTCAGTCTCCGGACACCTGGAATGTTGGCTGGAATGATGTAGGAATTTCCTCAGTTGTCTCCCTGAAGAGGATCACAAGATGGAATTCCTGTGTTGTGTAGTGTTCGTTGTGTTGTGGTCGTTGTGTTGTGTTGTGTTGTGTTCGTTGTGTTGTGTTGTGTTGTGGTCGTTGTGTTGTGTAGTGTTCGTTGTGTTGTGGTCGTTGTGTTGTGTTGTGTTGTGTAGTGTTCGTTGTGTTGTGTTGTGTTGTGTAGTGTTCGTTGTGTTGTGTTGTGTTGTGTCATCACCCAACAGTGCCACTCACATCACCTCACCTGGCACCGCTATTTAATATTCGGAACTATGGTTGCGGATCACCTGAAGATTAAACACCCTAATGTTATTTGGATATTAGGTTAGGTTAGTTTAGGTTAGTTTAGGTTAGATTAGGTTAGCGTTAGATTAGTTAAGTTAGGTTAGGTTATCGTTAAGTTAGATTAGCATCAACTTTGGTTAACGTTAAGTTAGGTTAGTGTTAAGTTAGGTTTGTGGTTAAGTTATAGGTTAGCGTTAGGTTAGATTAAGTTAGATTAGTATTACGTTAGTTTAGTTTAGGTTAACAATAGAATGGTCAATTACCAAAATAAACCCGGTGGGTGGGGGGGGGGAAGCTAATCTTCAGGTGATCCAAAACTCCCTAAAAAAAAATCCCAGTAATCTCAACTACATCATCGCTACAACAACAAAACACCGTAACCAAGTGATTTAATACACCGGAAGCCATCGACTAGTGACCGCCCGTAGTCACAGTGAGGAGGACTTAACCCTTTGGATGTGTAACCCGACCTGTGAGCTGCTCTGGGGGGTCCTCTGGGCACCTACTCCTGCTGGTGGTGACGCTTGGCATTTGTCTGCTGCTGCTGCTGTGATTGCTATTGTGGACTACTACTACTACTACTACTGCTGCTACTGCTGCTGCTGTTGTTGTTGACTGTGATTGCTATTGTGGACTACTACTACTACTGTTGTTGTTGGTTGTGATTGCTGGCTGTGGACTGATTACCTACTACTGCTGTTGTTGGGTTGGTTGTGATTACATAGGACTACTACTGCTGCTGCTGTTGTTGTTGACTGTGATTGCTATTGTGGACTACTACTACTACTACTGCTGCTACTGCTGCTGCTGTTGTTGTTTGCTGTTATTGTGGAGTACCTTGAGGGCTTTTGTGGCTTTTTTGTATGGAGTGGTGTTGCTGCTTTTGTGGAGTGTTCTTGTTTTGCTTTTGTTACCGTGTCTTTTTTTATGGAGTACCTTTACTGTTTTTGTTTTGCTTTTGTTGCTCTTACTACTTTTTTATGGAGTGCTTTTGTTGCTGTTGCTCCTTTTCTTTTCTAGACTGTTGTTACTGTTGCCGACACACTTACGTAGCACATGATGACCGTGACCTTTGACCCTCGTGACCTAAGGAACACTGTAGGTCAAGGATAGATAGATAGATAGATAGATAGCACTGAGGATCATACTCACACGGCCATTATGAGTAATTAACTCCCATTACTCATAAAACTCACACTTACACTAATGAGACACATACCACTTTCTCACATCTCCCTCACACCTCCCTTACACCTCCCTCTCACCTCCCTTACACCTCCCTCATCCTCCCTCCTCCACTTCCCTTATCCTCCCTTCCTCCTCCCCTCCTCCTCTTTTGAGTGGTCAGAAAGGGAGACGGTCGACCACTCACGTAACAAATGAATTGGCGGGAACAAGATAATGACTGTGATTACCAACTTATGGACTTCCGGTGAGAGGGGGGAGAGGGGAGAGAGGGGAGAGATGGTGAGAGCAACGGAGGAGAGAAGAGCAACGAGAAGGAGGAGGGGGGGAGGAGAGAATAAAGAGGAGGGATGAAGGATAGGAAGGAAAGTGAGAAGTTAGAAGAAGGAAGGAAAGTCAGGAAAGGGAAGGATGGAGAGGGAGAAAAGGAAGGATGGAGAGGGAGGAAAATGAAGGAAGGAGAGGAGGAGGAAGTAACATTGACTAGTGTAGGATTTCAGGAGTTGGCGTCATGGAGGGAGACAAGGAGGAAGTGGGGTACTCGGTGTCAACAAGTGATACTCAGTAGGTCCTGTTGGTGTGGCTACAAGACATCACTTAACGTGGCTGGTTAGTGTATGGGAGGAGTGCTGAGAGTTTGGGAGGCGTGGTGAGAGTTTGGGAGGTTTTGGTGAGAGTTTGGGAGGCATGGTGAGAGTTGGGGAGGCATGGTGAGAGCTGGGGAAGAATGCTGAGAGCTGGGGAGGAGTGTTGAGAGTTTGGGAGGCGTGGTGAGAGTTTGGGAGGCGTGGTGAGAGCTGGGGAAGAATGCTGAGAGCTGGGGAGGAGTGTTGAGAGGCTATGGAGGAGTGCTGAGAGTTTGGAAAGTGTGAGAGTTTGGGAGGCGTGGTGAGCTGGGGAGGAGTGCTGGAGAGCTGGGGAGGAGTGCTGAGAGTTGGTGGAGGAGTGCTGGTGAGCTGGGGGAGGAGTGCTGGAGAGTTATGGAGGAGTGCTGAGAGCTGGGGGAGGAGGCTGAGAGTTTGGGTGACAGTGGTGGAGAGTTTGGGAGGCGTGGGAGAGGCTAGAGGAGTGCTGGAGAGCTGGGGAGGAGTGCTGAGAGTTATGGAGGAGGCTGAGAGTTTGGGGAGGCGTGGTGAGAGTTTGGGAGGCGGTGAGAGCTGGGGAGGAGGCTGAGAGCTGGGGAGGAGTGCTGAGAGTTAAGGAGGAGTGCTGGAGAGTTTGGGAGGCGTGGTGAGAGCTTGGGAGGCGTGGTGAGAGCCAAGGGGGAAAATGCTGAGAGCTGGGAGGAGTGCTGAGAGTTATGGAGGAGTGCTGAGAGTTTGGGGAGGCGTGGTGGAGAGTTTGGGAGGAGAGAGCTGGGGAAAAAATGCTGGAGAGCTGGGAGAGTGCCAAGGAGAGTTGGGGGAGAATGAAGGGGGTGAATCATAATAAAAAATCGACTAAAGGGAACTTCATAGGAGAAGTGGCATTATAAGAATGACACGTGTTAGACTGTATTAAAAAGAGGACAGGGACGGGGAGAGGATCATACGGAGGAGAGGGACGAGACGGGAGGGAAGGGGAGGGGGTTGATGGATTGGATTTCACTGCCCCTCACTGACCAGGATGGAAATAGCTGAGGAAGAGACCAAGGGAGAATGCATAACAATAACGGATGAAAGGAACAAGATGAGAAGTTGAGTATCAAAGGAAGAGAAGGAGGAGGAAGGAGAGGGGGAGAGGGAGGAGGACGCTGGTGCACCTGGTAGTGAGACTGGCCACGTGTGCTACCGGAAGTCAGGGTGTTGTGAAGCGTGGCCCTGCAGTAGAGCTCTCGAGCCCCCTAGTGAGGACCAATATGCGCCCTGGTCGACAAATAGCCCCTGAAGCCCTGGAATAAGGTGTAGGGTTCCTTTAGAGAGGTTTGGATACCCTAAAGTGGTTCTGGTACCGTAAAATGTGGCCCTGATATCCTAGAGTGTGGCCCTGGTATCCTAGAGCATGGCCCTAAACGTGAAGCCAGGACGTCAGAGGACACCATCGACCATGAATGGGACGCTCGCTGGATTAGGAATTATTTGGGGTCTATTTGGACTCTGTGTGTGTGTGTGTGTGTGTGTGTGTGTGTGTGTGTGTGTGTGTGTGTGTGTGTGTGTGTCTCACCTCCACGCCACACCCCACAATACTCTACTCCTCAAAAATTTGCCTGAATAGTTGGTAAAAAGTCACCCCGAGATCTTTTTTTTTCCTAGGTGTTCATTGTGTGGGATGGAGGCCGTTAGTGGCAGGGGAATTTTTCTTGGGTTGTTTGTCCTGGGGTGAGAAAATTCCCTTTTATTCCTCACAACTGTGTATCTCTCACATTGTTTTTTTTTGTGTTTTTGTTTTTTTTAGGGGAGTTTTCTTTCCTATGTGTTCCTCTTTGTTTTTGTTTGTGGTTTTGGGGGGTTTTTGGTATCGTGGAAGTGTCAATTTTCTTCACTTCCGGATTTTATTTTTCTTTGATTCTGTGTTTGCGACTCTGTGTCATTTATTAGTTTGTCTTGTTAAGTGTGTGTCAACCACCAGCTTGTCCACTCCTCTCTTTGACACCCAGCAGCCTGCCCCCTCAACCTTGCCTGTCCCCTCGATCCCAACCCATTCATTCACTCCCCCATTCCTTTACCCTTTCCCTCCTGAAATTGGTCCCAATCGGTGTCTCACGTGAGCCCCGGACACAGCCGGACCCCAAGACGTGCTCGGCTCACCCAGGGCGAAAATACAAGTTAATAATCGCCCGGTCGACGCCTTTGTTTACGGTGTGAGCGAAGTCTTTGTCGTCCCGTCGGGGAGAGGTTCGGGTTACAGCTTCGAAGCATCGCCGATGGATCCGCCCCAGTTCGGAAGTCCTTTATCTGTGATTAGGTGACGTTAACCATACCTAGAACGGATGTGTGAGGTGAGGAAGACATCCTTTATGTGATATTAGATGGTTTTAGCCTTCGGTATCAGATACGTGAAGGAGGAGAAGCTCCTTTGTGTCAGTAGATGGGTTTTATCCTACGATTCCTTGTATGTGAAGCTGGGAGGATCACTTTCCATGTTACTAGACTGGAGTTACGTATACCGTTCGGGAGGTTGGTGGAAGACAGAGTTCCTTTATCTGTCATTAGGTAGAGTTATCCTCAGGGCTGAGAGAAGAGGGAGGGGGGTGAGGAGGACGGTGTGAGGCAGGAGAGGAAGGGATCAGTAATGAGGTGCATTTGACGTGCCACGACCAGGCTGACAATGACAGCCCTGCGGCCCTCCTCCCCTCCTGCTGGACCACCACAACCACTACCGCCGCCGCATTCCTCGTCACCGTCAACCCCAGGTGAGCGTGTTAGCTGACGTGTGGGAATGTTTGCTGACGTGTGACAATATTAGCTGACGTGTGGGCGTGTTAGCTGACGTGTAAGAATGTTTGCTGACGTGTGACAATATTAGCTGACGTATAGGCGTGTTAGCTGACGTGTAAGAATGTTTGCTGACGTGTGAAAATATTCGCTGACGTATGGGCGTGTTAGCTGACGTGTGGGCGAGTTAGCTGACATATGGCAATGCTATCTACCTCTTCTTCACCTCCGTTATATCTCACTTTTCCTGCCTCCCCTTTCGCGTTGTCTTGTATTCTCTATACAGACGAACTTGAGGGAATGAATAATTGATAGTTGGTGTCCTCGCGATAACTTGTGCCCCTGATCATCATTTATCACAGGATTTTATTAGTACATTACTTTTAGGTAGAGGAAGGACCCTATTGAACTTGGGGTCAAAGGGTCAAAGTTCAAGGTCACTTTTGGTGTTTAGATTGTGGGTGGAGGAAGGGAGAGTAAGGATTGAGCACCGACCTAAAGTTGGGGTAAACTCCAGCTTTTAGTTCTCAAACACCTCAGCACCTCAGCTTCATCAGCACCTCAGTAACTTCAGCTCTCAACACTCTACCTCAGCACCTCAACACCAGCACCTCACACCATCTCAGCACTCTCAGCACCACCTCAGTCTGTCTCTGGGAATAGTGTTAAAATCAACCTGGTATGAGGTGGCTCGATGACCTCCAGTTCTCCAAACTATAAACAGCAAACTTGAGTCCTGGAGAGTGTCTTGTCGGGGGGGCTCTGGGGGTGGTGACTGGCCAATCGTTATGGGGGAGAAGATAATTTATCAATCGAGTGGTGGAGGTGATTGGCTAGTCGTTGTGAGGGGAGAAAATGATTAGCTAATTCTTATAGGAAGGACAAATGGTGATTGGCTACTCGAAGGAAGCCGATGATTCGCCAGTCGAGGGTCGAGGAATACGATGATTGGATGATTGTCCTGTGGAGGCTGGAGATGATTGGCCAATCAGGGGAGACGGAAGGTGCTTAGCTAATCGAGAGGGGGGTGAGAAGGTGATTAGCCATAGAGAATATGTTAGGATTAGGTGGTTATCATTCCAATCAATTACTCCAATCTTGTTTGCCTCCCCTCACTCGCCGAGGGGAGAGTGAGGGGCCCAGCTCGCCAGTGAGGGGACGTGAGTAGCTAATCGCTGAGTAATAGTGGGAATGATTGGTTTAATCCCTTGGGTAATACAGGGAGATGATTGTCTAAGCGCTGAACGGTACTGATGTAAACAAACTCCAGTTACCAGAAATGATTCGCTAATCGTGTGTGATGTATCTAGTACTCGAACATGATTGGTAGACTTCTTATCCATGCGAGAATGTGATTAGGTAGTCAGAGGGTAATGCAGGCAAGTGAGTAGCTAATCAGAGGGGAAGGATGAGAGGTGAGTGGGAGGTGATTAAATTGAAAGGACAAGATTGGCTAATCCTGAACCTTTCATCTTTCCCTCTCACCTTTCCCCCCTCCCCTCACTTTCCCTCTCACCTCTCAACCTATTCCCCTCCCCGATCTCAACCTCTCTCACCTTCTCACACCCTCCTCACACTTCCCACACCCCCTCACACCCCCTCACACACCCCCTCACACCCTGTCCTCACACCTCACCATTTCTCCCCACCTCACTATAAAATATTGAGGTAACAGTCGGTTTTATTGAGCTGCTTTCACCGACAGATTATGTTTGTAAGAAGCTGTGGTGGGGGAGGCGGGGGGGAGGGGAGGCAAGGAGGGGAGGGGTGAGGGGAGGGAGGGAAAAGAGAGGATGGAGAGAAAGAGAGGGCAGGTGTGAGGGGTAGGGGTGTAGGGTGTGTGTGTGTGTGTGTGTGTGTGTGTGTGTGTGTGTGTGTGTGTGTGGAGAGGGGAGGTAAGGAGAGAAGGGGGGAAGGAGGGGGAGGCTGTGTATCGATTACATAACAGTTGAAGCGGTAGTGAGGGGACGAGGTGTGAGGGGAGGGGTGGTGTGGGAGGGGAGGGGGGTGAGGTGAGGTGGGAGGGAAGGGGTGGTGGGGTGGGGAGGGGTGGTGAGGAGGGGTAGTGAGAGTGAGGGGAGAGAGGGTAGTGTGAGGTGTGGGGAGGGGAGGGGTGGGTGGAGTGTGAGGGAGGTGGTGGGAGTGAGGGGTAGTGAGAGTGAGGGAGGTAGTGAGGAGTGAGGGAGGGGTTAGTGAGTGAGGGAAGGGGTAGTGTGAGGAGGAGGAAGGAGGTGTGAGGGAAGGTGGTGGGTGTGAGGAAAGGGTTGTGAGGGAAGGCAGTGGAGGTGAGATGAGGGTGGGGGTCACAGGTAAGGAGCGAAGAGCTGTTAATTAGGGTCCTTATTACACTCAGGCATTCTTCACACGCTAAGGTAATCGTGGTAGTGTAAGTATTGCGGGTAGTGGTGATGATTATGGTAGATATGATAATTGTAGTGGAGATGATACTGTGGTAGTGGAGGTGATTGTGGTAGTGATGATTATGGTAGAGATGGATAATTGTGGTAGTGGAGATGATAATTGTGGGTAGTGGAGGTGATTGTGGTAGTGGGGATGATTATGGTAGAGATGATAATTGTGGTAGTGGAGATGATAATTGTGGTAGTGGAGGTGATTGTGGTAGTGGGGATGATTATGGTAGAGATGATAATTGTGGTAGTGGAGATGATAATTGTGGTAGTGGTGGTGTTTGTGGTGGTGATTGTGGTAGTGGGGATGATAATTGTGGTAGTGGTGGTGTTTGTGGTAGTGGGGATGATTATGGTAGGGATGATAATTGTGGTAGTGGTGGTGATTGTGGTAGTGGGGATGATTATGGTAGGGATGATAATTGTGGTAGTGGAGATGATAATTGTGGT
>NW_024734333.1:0-38081 GCF_018991925.1 Homarus americanus | reverse complement strand
TCGTGAAGTGGATTCACGGCATTTCGTCATCTGGCGCGCAGGATCTGATGGGAGGAAAGTGAGTTATCACCACCACCCCCCTGGATCCATCTGTGGTTTCTGATCGGTGGTTGCAGTATTTCCCGTGTCATCAGCCCAGTCCCCCGCCTGCGGGATTGCCGGTTGACATTCAGTGAAGCAGCATATTAAGCGCATAGCCTGTAGTGGAGGAAGATTGACATCCTGCCACCAGCACCACCCCTGACGGGCAACTTCGGTGGATCGCGTTTTCTTCACAGACCTGCTCATAATATACTTAAGTATTTAAAATGCAATACTTTATACACACAGTGAAACCTCTACTAGCTTCTCCAAGTGTTGTACAACAACAGTCCTTGCCTGATTGGTGATGTAGAGATTATCTTCCAATTACTGTGGCATACTGGTTTGAGATAATAATAATATATATATATATATATATATATACTACCTATATATATATATATATATATATATATATACTCTCTCTAAATGTATGATTTGCAATCCCCAGATATTATTATATGTGTTTTATTTTACCACCTGGAGGGATAGATAGGGTAATTCCGCCCCTCCTCCACAACTTCTATAGCACAGCCTCATTCATGGCGCTAAGCAAGATGTGTTGTCAGTGTGAGAGTAGATATTTTCAGATTGACTCTAATCTCTGTTTGAGTGCTTACGCTAATATGTGTGCCTCATGCTCTGGGATTCTGGCATTAAATTCCTCTCGGACTTCATATGGCACGACCTAGTAACCTTTGCGACTCGAAGGAGTTTCGATACTCAAGCTTCAAACATCAAAAGATAGCGACGTTACCACTCAGATTTTGAAGACGTGGTTCTCGCTTCTGGGCGGACTTTATATGGTTCTACAACGTATTGCAGTGACCTGAGTTACTTGATCTCCCAACCTTAAAACGAACATGATGGGTATGAAATCAGCAAGGTGAGAGCAGATACTAATTTGGACTACAAGGAGACTAGGAAGCAGGTGGAGATGTTTCTGCAGACACTAACACCTGGAATGTCCTTTGCATATTGCAGACTCCTTATTTTCTTATGTTCTTATGTTATCCGCTGTATCCAAAAATACCCCATCCCCCAAAATGTGCACCACTGGAACACAGACAGAGATCAGGTCAATTGCAACACAAACAGACTCTACACTCACCAGTTATCAAACCATAGACACCAACAACGAAAATTCAAAGACAACGATGACTAGTAATGAGACTAAACTTAAAAACAAGTCAAACGAGACCATTAAGGATATTCAAATAGTATCAGAGAAATTAAAAGTTTTAGCTTTCTTGAACGAGACACATTTTGCTGATTTGAAAAATAACTTGCCATTTTACCTATCACGGGAATTTGCACTACCAATTCTTACAATTCCCTCTATTTTGTTAATTCTGGCAATTATGTTCCTGTTCTGTTATTACAGGGCAGTGTCATCCAAATTCAACATTGTTCAAAACATACTAACCCGTACATCACTGAAGTATAGGTCCCCTGTAGTAGCTAATACCCCTGCAGTAATAGAATCCCCACCTTAGTGTCTACATATCTTTTTATAACATGTACTGTACTCTGTGAGTTATTTAGGCCTCATGGAGCTCGGCTGGTAGGTGACTGAGCGATGTAATGGGCCCCTGTCTCATCAACAGAACATATTATAAAAATGGTTCAATACATCTGATATTATATTCAGATTCACCACCCTGTAACTTTCCACTGTCTATGAGTAATACATGACTTGCACACGTGAGAGGGCAACTCTCCCAGGAGGTAGAGACCCATCGTCAGCATATCTGTAAGCCCCGCACAGCGAGGCCCTTACTCGAGTAGTCGCTCACAGAAAGTTATATCGTAAGGACGTGACCTAACGTTTATAAAACATAAAAGCCATCCCTTTCTCATTCACTCATATACAGTGGAACTTACGGTCGATCTACACTCAGGAATTATAGATACAACCCTTTTATAATAAAGCAAGGAACTACAATTTGGGTTTCGTTACTTAAACCCAAATAATAAATATATGTGAACGGCCTACTTAATTGTACAACACAGCCGATTCAGAAGTCGCCAGAAGCGTTTGCGCCAAGTGGTCTTTTGCCGCTTTAAAACTTGGCGCTCTTTTCTCCTCCTTGGAGATATAGATCCTCTCAGGCATCCTCTTCCAAAAGAGACCAGTCTCATCCATATTGAAGACTTGCTTCGATGAATGGTCTCCTTCCTGGATAATCCTATTCAATTCTGGCGGGAATGTCTCGGCAGCAACCGTATCTGAACTGGCATCTTCACCAGTCATCTTTATGTTGTGGAAGTTATAACGGCGCTTAAAAACGTTGAAACCATCCTCGGCTGGGCGTAAGGGTCTTTTCCTTTGATCCTTCACCCTCTTCTGCCTTTAATTCGTCAAACAAGGATCTGGCCTTATGCAGGATAACCTTTAGGCTCACAGGGGCATTGCATTGATTCCGGTCCTCCTTTCACTTTGCCAGCATCTTTTCCACCTTTCTATCACAGTACTTTTAGTACGAGTTGTCTTAGTTGCACTCAGAGATGAACCACTTCCAGCACTAACCTTAATCTTGTCAGCCTTGGTCCGGATAGTATGCACCGTTGTGGGGGTTAGACCACGCACAGTGGCTCTATCCACAGCACGTTCCCCTTTTTCAAAACGGGCTAATACATCCATTTTCGTAGCCAGGGTAATGGTCTTACATTGTCTCTTCACTACACTAGTATCAGTAGCACTTGGTGGGTGCTTGGAAGCCTTTTCGAATGGCTAGAGTACAGTTTTAGAGCAAAGCACTTAAGCACTCACGAATGATGTGAAGTAGTAACAGAGACTAGCTCGGCGTCGCTTGGGGACGCTGTGACGTTCCGCGAGTGAGGCCAGCTCGCCGAGCCGAGAGTGAGTAGCACGGCCACATGAAAGAGGGTGATGCATCGTAGAAAGTAGTCTCAAACGAAGCAAAACGATGTAGCATCCGTTCACGAATTTTTGGTCTCTAAGGCTTAGCAACATAGTACCAAAACAACGTTAAGTGAGAAGACATTAAGCAAGGACTTACTGTACTAAGATGTGTGCCGAATGTTTTTTTTTTAAATCAGTCACCGTTGTAGAAGCAGTTTGTTTTTCTATGAAAGATGTAAAAAGATGTATGTTCTTTAGAATTATTTTACTTTGTGTATTTAATATGAATTATATTGGTTCAATGTAATTTCTAATATTTTGTAATCATAAAATATTATGTACTTATACAATACTTATACAAAAAATAAATTGGAGTTAATATTCTAATTGGAAAATATATATTGTTTGATTTACGTTGGAGACAATCTCTCCTCCAAGGGTAAATAGAGGGTGTAGATGTTAGATCAGGACTGTGATTGTAATCTTGTTTCATTCACTGTATATCCTGCATTTTATTAATAATTTATTCACTAGTATTTAGGGTGAACACTAAGTGATACTTCTGTGAATGGAGGAAGAATCTTATTGTGAGTTTAAGATTGATAACTTACCAAATCAGTTGGGTCACAAGGCCATGCAGTGTCAATGTCAGTACTCTTTGTTTTATCGTGAATATAATAGTTGTTAATTGATATAAATTAGTATTTATCAGTCCAAACCTAATTTGCACAGTATAAAGAATAGTTTTCCTTGGATGTTTTTTCACAGTGTGTTTGTATTAAATGTCACCTTCAACTATCAGCCAGGGGTAGCAAGGAGTGTCTACATATCCTGGTCTGTTAACCACAGCCGTTATGTCAAAACTTGAGTCTAATTAATGGACCAAGGATGCTGAAAGAAGCAGGCTATTCAGTAGTGGCCATCACATATTGGGGGCTTGTTCTGGATTTGTTGAATTTTGTGACACATCCAAGAGTGAGTTTTACCACTGTAATCTGCAGTGAGGTGCACTGTACTGTACTGTACTGTACTGCACTGTACTGTACTGTACTGTACTGTACTGTACTGTACTGTACTGTACTGCTGCGGACTGAGAGTGACACTGCAAATAAGTAGATAGTGACAGTATTTATGTGCAGTGCATTACAAGGTTTGTTAACCAGTAACATTGTGTGATAAGGTTATTTTTGTATTCAACAGCAAAATGGTAGAAAGTGTAAATGTAAAGAATTTCTCTGAAACCCAGTATGTACACAATCTATCAATGTACTAAGAAGGAATTATATGAATTAGCATCTTTATATAAGATTTCTTTAAGGTCCAGTAATAAGTGTTACATGCAGAAAGAGTTGGTGGTAGAATTAGTCTCTTTGGGAGTGTTAAAAGAGATTGAGGAAGAAACTGAGGGGTTGTCTAACCATGATGGTAGGATGCAAATGAGTGAAAAGTTGGCATTGGAAAGGTTAAGGTTAGAATTTGAGTATAAGAGAATCTAAGCAGGGGCAGAGAAAGAGAGAATCCAAGCAGAGAAACAGATAAGACTTAAAGAATTAGAATTAGAGGCAAATATAGGTGTAGACGTGTAAACAGAGAAAAAGATCATAGAGTTAACCAGTTACCAGAGTTTGTTGAAGAGGAAGCAGAAAATTTCTTTATCCAATTTGAGAAAATAGCAAAATTAAAGAATTGGGATGAAAATGATTGGGCTCTTCTGGTTCAAACGCGGTTCATAGGAAAGGCAAGGGAGGCTTATCTTTGTTTAGATATGACCGAATCTGTTGAGTATGAGGTTCTGAACGAGCCTGTGTTGAACATGGTTCAGATGGTTTTAGAAGTTTATAGGAAAAGGCTCAGGGATATCTAGAAATTACAAAATAAGACTTTCTTGTAGTTAGGTAAGGAGTGTAAAATGAAATTAATGATAAGTGGTGCAAGGCAGAGGGGGTGAAAACCTTTGAGGATTTGAGACTGCTGATTACACTAGAGCAGTTTAAAAATTTGGTAAACCCTGATGTGAAATACGAAATAAATAAGGGACAGATTAAGAACATAAGAACATAAGAAAATAAGGAGTCTGCAAAAGGCCGGTTGGCCTGTGCATGGCAGCTCCTGTCGAGAGTACTACCACTCTCTATCATCCATGAATCTATCTAGCCTCCTTTTGAAACTTTCCAGCGTTCCCGCACTTACTACAAAGTTGCTAAGCTTGTTCCACTCGTCCACCACCCTATTTGTGAACCAGTTTCTTCCTATCTCCCTCCTAAACCTAAACTTATCCAACTCGAATCCGTTGCTCCGAGTCCTATCCTGCTCGGATATTATAAGAACTTTATCTATATCCCCTTTATTGATTCCTTTCACCCACTTAAATACTTCTATCATACCTCCCCGCACTCTTCGTCTTTCTAGGGAATGCAAGTTAAGTTTCTTTAACCTATCCTGATATGGAAGGTTTCTAAGTCCCGGAATCATTTTTGTCATTCTTCGCTGCACCGACTCTAGTGAATTTATATCCATTCTATAATAGGGGCACCAGAACTGAACCGCATAATCGAGGTGCGGCCTGACTAGCGCAACATATAGTTGCAGTAAAACCTCTGCACTCTTGTTACTTACACTTCTAGATATAAAACCCAATACTCTGTTTGCCTTATTTTGATCATTAACGCACTGTTTTCTAGGCCGTAGGTCCGGGCTTACAAGTACCACTAGGTCTCTTTCACAAGGTTGATGTTGTTAAGGCTGTATACATTATAAGTATTTGTTCTTCCAATATTAAGTACGCTGCACTTGCTGGTGTTGAATTTCATTTGTCATTTTTCAGACCACCCCTACAGTTTATTTAGATCCTTCTGTAATGCATTTGCATCCTGCCCTGAATTAATTTGCCGCCCTATTTTGGTGTCATCCGCAAACTTGCTTATGTCACTGCTGGTCCCAGTATCTAAATCGTTTATGTAGATTATGAACAAGAGTGGGCCTAGTACTGACCCCCTGAGGAACCCCACTGGTTACACGGCCCCACTCAGATTTAACACCATCTACGCTGACCCTCTGCGTTCTATCGGTGAGCCATGATTTTATCCAATTTAAAACTTTCCCCTCGATACCATGAGCCTTAATTTTTCTCAGAAGCCTCTGATGCGGTACTCTGTCAAATGCTTTGCTAAAGTCTAAGTAAATAACATAGTAATTTTCGTCATTATCTACTACCTCGAAGACTTTCCTAAAAAACGTTAGCAGATTTGTTAGACAAGATTTTCCCTTTGTAAACCCATGTTGAGAGTCTTAGATTAATTTGCTTTTCTCTAGATGCGATCGGATGCTATCTGCTATAATTGATTCAAGAAATTTCCCCACTACTGACATCAAACTGATCGGCCGGTAATTTGACGCTGATGCTCTGTCTCCCTCTTTCAAGACTCGAGGGAAAATTTCATCCGGCCCTGGGGATTTTGTTTTCTTTAGTTTATTTATCTTCTTAAGAAAATCCTTTTTTCTGATAGTGATATTCTTTAATTTCTCTTCTTCCTTTCCCTTAAATATCAGTTCCACCTCTGGAATTTCATCGCAAATTTCTTGTGTGAAAACTGATAAGAAGTAGCTGTTTAATGCTTTGCTTATTTCTTCACTGCCATTTATCAATTCTCCCCTCCTTGACTTTAAAGGCCCAACTTTGTCCTTCACCTTTGTCCTATATACCTGGAAAAATCCCTTGGGATTCGCCTTGGATTCTCTTGCTATTTTGATTTCATAGTCTCTCTTTGCTTTCCTTACATTTTTCTTAACATTCCTAGATAGTTCATTATACCTGTTTCTGAGCTGCTCCTCCCCTCCCTTTAATTTCTTATATATTCCTTTATTCCTATGTCATGTTTAAGTTTTCTGGTCATCCACCTTGGCTCATTCTTATTTGACCTAATTTTTCTGTATGGTATATTTTGTTCTTGTGCTTTATGTAGTATACTAGTGAATATATTATAGTCATGATCAATTGTTGTGTCATCTATGACCTCACCCCTTCCTACTGGGAACTGACGTGACTGTTCCCAGGTGACCTCACCTAGGTACCTTCTTAACCCCTGATAATCCGCCAACCGAAAGTTTGGGACTCTGACCATATTGTCATTGTTTTTCGTTTCCCAATTTAGGGTGAACCTGAGTTCTCTGTGATCACTGTTACCTAGTTCTTCCCCTACTGTTATATCTCTCATAATATTTTCTTTATTTGTTAATACTAGGTCTAATATATTGTCACCTCTAGTAGGTTCTGTAATTAGTTGTTTCAAAAAATTGTCCTGTACTGCGTCTAGGAAGTCTTCAGATTCATAGTCGCCTACAATGTTGTCCAAGTCAATATTTCTGAAGTTGAAATCCCCCATAATGCATAGGTTGTTATATTTTGCTGCCCTACTCATTTCCTGCCATATGGGCTGAGCTGCTTCTTTGCCAAGACTTGGGGGCCTGTAAATCACTCCCATAATTAGTTTTCTCTTTCTTCCGTGATTTCTACCCACACAGACTCGGTTCCTATTTCACCCTTTATTGAATTATTAATACAACATTTTAATGTATCCTTGACGAAGAGTGCGTCCCCTCCCCCCTTCCTACCTTCCCTGTCCTTGTGAAAAAGGTTTAGAACATAAGAACATAAGAATGGAGGAAACTGCAGCGGGCCTATTGGCCCATACTGGGCAGTCCCGTTTACACCCAACCCCTATTGCTCATATAAGCATCCAACCTATGTTTGAAGCTATTCAGCGTATTCGAGTTAATGATGATATTTGGTAACTTGTTCCATTCATCCACTACTCTGTTTCCAAACCAGTGTTTACCTATTTCCCGCCTAAATCTAAATTTGTCTAATTTAAAACCATTGTTACGAGTTCGCTCCTGGTTGGATAGTTTGAGTACCTTTGTAATGTCCCCTTTGTTTAGCCCTGCCTTCCACTTGTACACCTCTATCAGGTCGCCCCTCGCTCTACGTCTCTCGAGGGAGTGCAAATTAAGATGCTTTAACCTGTCTCTATACTCAAGGTTCCTAATGCCCGGGATTAGTCTTGTCATTCTCCTCTGAATTCTTTCCAAGGATTCTATATCCATTCTGTAATATGGTGACCAGAACTGAACTGCATAATCCAGGTGTGGTCTCACAAGAGCAAGATACAGTTTTAGGATGACCTCGCTAGTCTTGTAACTAACACTCCTTTGTATGAACCCAAGTACTTTATTAGCCTTGTTACGAGCAAAAACACATTGTTTACTTGGCTTAAGGTTCCTACTTATCATTACTCCTAAATCTCTCTCGCAGTCGGATTTCTCTATGGCATCGTTGTTCATCTGGTATCTGGTTTCCGTGTTTACATCTCCTATACTGAGTACTTTACATTTGTCCACGTTGAATTTCATCTGCCATTTTTCAGACCATTCGAAAAATTTGTTTAGATCTTCCTGTAGTTTTGCCGAGTCCTCGTCAGATTTAATAACACGTCCTATTTTAGTGTCATCAGCAAATTTACTTATGTTGCTGTCTATGCCGATATCTATGTCGTTTATGTATATAATAAATTATAAAGGTTGTACCCTTCTATGTGGTACTCTGATAAAAAAATTTTGCTCGCCAGATTCATCCAAGTTTCGGTGATTGCTATGACGTCTACATTCTCGGTACATACAACCGCTCTCAGCAAGTCTATTTTATTTCTAACGCTCCTACTGTTTGTATAGTATACATTTAAACCTACCCTTCCCTGGTCCTGTTTTACCCCTTGTCATGAGCAACTAATTTTACTTCCCAGGACCTTCTTGTTTTTTGACTCGCACTTTCCACGACCCCTCTCTACTGGCGAAACCCCCCCTTCGGAATGACAATTTCACGCTCCAGGGATGCAGACAACGTCTTTACCCCCTCACGAGACAATTGTACTCCGTCGCGACAGTACAGGTAGTCGTTGCCAGTTATCAATGAATGCCCAACCATTGTTTGCACAATGTTTTTCCAGTCGGCAATTTATAGCAATTGCCCTGGACAGCCATTCACGACCAACCCCTCTTCTAGGCAAGACACCACATACTATCGGGATCCCTCCCCTATCTCTAATCTTCCCCAGCGCCTCCCTATACCTCTTGAAAAGTTCCTCACTCCTAATCTTACTTATGTCGTTTCCTCCCACACTAAGACACACTACTAGATTGGTACCCTCCCCTGACAAAACCCTGTCTAACCTCTCGGCTACATGCCCTATCCCAGCCCCAGGAAAACACACCCTAGTCCTACGTTTCCTATCTCTTGCACAAAAACCCCTATCTACAAGTACTTGATGGAGGCGGCACGGTTAGCGGAGCAGCTAGCAGTGGCGTATAAAATGTATAAATAGGATATCTCACACAAACAAAGTGGAGATAGGCAGTTCAGGACCCAGTAACATGGCAAGGGTCAACAGAACCATATATCACCATGTAGTAAACGGTACAATATAAGGTCAGGTAACTTTGAGGAACAAAGCAGTCAGTAGTCAGGCAAAAATATCACTGGGAAAATTCAAGGGCAGTCACAAGGTAATTTTTATATGTTACAGCATGGAAACAATAATGTAGGTCAGCAAGGAAGACCACCAGTGAGAAGTTATAGGTGTGGGAAAATTCGTAATTTTAAATCTCAGTGTAGAACTGCTCAAAAGTCAGCTGGGTTAACCGTGTCTTGAGAAAAACATAGGAATGTGAACAAAGATGTGACAGGTGTCTTGACACTGTGAGGTTAAGAATCATGCTAGAGACTTTGAGGCATTTATAACTGAAGGGAAAATCTCTATAGAAGGAAGTCCCAAGAGGAAAATTACAGTATTTAGAGACACCGGGGCAAATCAGAGTGTAGTCCTCAAGAAATCACTAGAGTGGACGGCGGAGTCTAGTTCAGGTGATGAGGTGAAAGTGAAAGTGTTAGGCTCAAAATTGACCATATCCTTACATGAAGTGAACCTTGAGACCGACCTTGTCGTTGGTAAAGTTAGGGTTGGGGTGAAGGATGAATTACCGGTTGAAAGAGTGCATATGTTATTGGGTAATGATCTAGCAGGGTACTGCGTTGTTCCGGAACCTAAGACGGTGGAAGATAAATAATGTAAATGTTAGATGTGATGCAGTGAAAGAGGAAGTTGAAAATTTTGATATTTTTCCAGTGTTTGCTGTCACTAAGTCTATGGTTAAGAAAAAACCATGTGAGGATGACATTGATTTAAATCAGTTGTTCACCGGAAGTAACAAGTATGATGAGGTAATAGTGGAAAAGGGAGACAAAAATGGTAACGTAGATTTGGGGATATTTTTTTGTCCAGATTTTATTGCTGATAAAGGTGAATTAATCAACTTACAGCTTGGAGAAGACAGAGAAATCCGGAGTGAGGCTAAGAAGAATGGTTAGCCTGATGATAACTCTTTGGGATTTTATTACCAAGGTGGTGTGTTGATGAGGAAGTGGAGACCTCCAGAGGTTCCACCTTCAGATCATTGGGAAATGAAGACGCAAATATTTCTTTCGAAAGAGTATCGGAAGGATATATTAACTTTCTCCCATGATTCTAGTTTGGCAGGACATTTACCTGTAGGTGTTAGGAAAACCACAATTAGGTTGCTGATGCACGTTTTTTTGGCCTACTTTCAAAATGATGTGGCAGCATTTTGTAGAACCTGCTCTGTGTGTCAAAAAGTTGGGAAGCCAAATCCAATTATCCCTCCTGTACCATCTAAAGCCATTCTGGCTTTTTGTAAACCCTTTAGAAAAATTATAATAGACTGTGTAGGACCTTTGCCAAAGACACAGAGAGGAAATCAATATATGTAAACCATTATGTGTGCATCTACGCGTTTCCCAGATGCTATACCTTTAAGGAGTACTCATAGTAAGAATATTGTAAGAGAATTAGTTTAATATTTCTCATGGGTATGACTGCCTGAGATTATTCAGTTGGATCAAGAAGTAATTTCATATCTGGTATGTTTCAGAAAATTCTGAAAGCTTTGCATATTAATCAGAGGTTGTCAAGTGCATATCATCCACAGTCATAGGGATGTTTACAGAGGTTTCACCAGACATTTTAGAACACACTGAGAATGAATTGTGAAGAGATGGGAATAGATTAGGATGAGGGTGTGCCTTTGGCTCTTTTTGCTCTGAGGGATGCTGTACAGGAGTCAACAGGTTTCAGCCCATTTGAATGTGTATGGCCATGATGTGTGGGGGCCTCTCAGTATGTTGAAGGAAAAGTGGCTTGGGAATGAGGACCCCCTTTGTTTGTTAAAATATGTGTCTGGTTTTAAGAAAAGATTCATGAGAGCCAGGGAAATAGCTGCTGAGAATTTGAAACAGTCTCAGAGTGACATGAAGGTGTTGTATGATAAGGATGCCAGGGATAGAAACTTTAAACATGGTGATGTGAAATATGGAGATAACACCCCAGCTATATGCAAAAATTGCAGTTGTATCACATAAATTTGATGAAACCATACCATGAGAGATGAGTAGAGAGTGACAGAGAAAATGAGATAAAAAGTGAAGCACAGTGTGGTTGTTTGCAGGTAGTTGAGGAGGAGGTTGATGAACCTGATGATGTTAAACTCGGTAGATGTGAGAAGTAAGTTTTGCATAATTCTATTGTTATGGGTATGTTAGATTTTTGTTTTTCAGGATTAGCCCACCCTGGCACAGGTCACTGATGCACATCTGGGCCTGGGGGGCGAAAATGTAATAATAATAACAATGATAATAATAATAACAACATTGATAATAATAATAATAATAATAATAATAATAATAATAATAATAATAATAATAATATCAACAATATTGATAATAATAATAATAATAATAATAATAATAATAATAATAATAAAATTAATAATAATAATATTAATAATAATAATAATAATAATAATAATAATAATAATAATAATAATAATAATAATAATAATAATAATAATAATAATAATAATAATAATAATAATAATAATAATAATAATAATAATAATAATAATAATAATAATAATAATAATAAAGAACCATAAAGAAATACAAAAATGAAAAAAAATCAATAGTGAGAAACGATATATGTATGTTGTGTTGTTAAAGAAGTAAGCTTATTTAGACCCTGAGAAGAGTTGTGAAATTATAGAAAACTAAATTCAATATAAATCTTTATTGCCTGATGCTCCGAGGACGACCAGTGCAGTTGTTCATGATGTCTAAGTGGAGGATGTTGCTCCTATTAAACAACATCCTTATAGGGTAAATCTAAAAAGAGAGAAATCATGAGAAAGGAAGTAGAATACGTGCTTGAACATGATTTGGTAGAGCCCACTAACAGTCCTTGGAGCTCATCTTGTGTTTTATTTCTGAAACCTGATTTTGTGCAGATTATAGAAAAATTAATAACATAAGTACATAACTAAATCAGATTTAGAGCCCATTCCCAGAGTTGGTGATTGTATTGACCAGGTAGGGGATACTAAGTTTGTGACCAAATTAGATTTATCAAAAGGTTATTGGCAAGTAGGTTTGAATGAGGGGGCAAAGGCTCTCTCAGCATTTGTAACAATTGACGGACTGTATCAGTATAAAATGTCACCATTTTGGCATGAAAAACTCTGGTGGTGTTTTCAGAGATTAGTAAATGAAGTAGTGCATGGCATTGAAGGTTGTTCGGTATATATAGATGATATCATATTGTATTCTAAGGAGTAAAAGGATTATTTGTCATTTATCACAAGAGTGTTTGACAGATTAGATAAAGCAAACTGTGCTGAAAATTTTGTAAAAACCCAAGTTGAATATTTAGGTTATGTGTTAGGCCAAGGAAAGTGAGACCGATTGTCACAAAAGTTAAGAGCATTGTAAAATATCCTGCTCCCTCGAGTAAGAAAGAGTTGTTAAGATTTCTAGGGATGAGTGGGTATTATAGAAGATTTTGTTAAGACTATTCCACTGTAGGATGGCTTTTGACAAGATTGTGGTAAAAATATAAAAACTGTATGGGATGCTCATTGTGAAGATACTTTTACCAAGATTAAGAAAATTTTGATTTATCCCCCAATTTTGTCAAACAAAATTACAATAAACCATTTAAGTTGTAAGTTGATGCAAGCGAGGTTAGAGTGGGTGGTGTTTTGATGCAAGAGAAGCAGGGTATTCATCATCCATTATGTTATTTTTCAAAGAGGTTTCTGTCATACCAGAAGAACTATAGTACTATTGAGCAGGAAACTCTAGCTTTAATTTTGAATTTGAACCATTTTGATGTTTATTTGCGGGGTTATGGAACCCCAGTTCTCGTGTTTACAGACCATAATCCTTTGGAATTTTTGCACAAGATGAGAAATGCGAATCAACGCCTTACCCACTGGAGTCTTATGTTACAAGATTATAATTTAGTTATTCAGCATATCAAACGGAAGTTTAGTGTCATGGCAGACACATTGTCTCGCGTTCCAGCTAGTCATGAGTCAACCTGAGGGATAACTCATGCCTCTTTTGGGATGGGGAATGTTACATATGGCTATGTATTTACATACCGTTAATATACTAAGATGTGTGCTGTATACTCTTTTATATCAGTCACTGTTATAACAGTGGTTTGCTTTTCTATGGAAGATGTAAAAAGATTAATGTCCTTTGAAATTAGTGTATTTTGTGTATTTAATGTGAATTATATTGGTTCAGTGTAATTTCTATTTTTTGGTAATCATATAATAATATGTACTTATACATTACTTACTCAAAAAAGTTTTGAGTTAATAATCTAATTGGAAAGATGTATTGCTTGTTTTAGGATGTTAATTTATTCCCCATCATTTACAGTGAGTACAAAGTGATGCTTCTGTGAATAGAGCAAGAACCTTAATGAGAGATGGAGATTGATAACTTACTAAATCAGTTGGGCCACAAGGCTATGCTCTGTAAATATCTGTACTTTTTCTTTATTGTGAATATAATAGTTTTTAATTGATAGAAATTAGTATTTCTCAGTCCTCACCCAATTTGCGCAATATAAAGAATAGGTGGCAAAGAGTGTCTACATATTCTGTCAACCACAGCAGCTATTTCAGACGGTGAGTTTGATTAATGGGCCTAGGAGCAGGAGCACTGCTTTAAGAGGCAGGTTATTCAGTATTGGCCGTGACAGCTGACATCAACTTTCTTTTCGAGTTTCCTGGCTGCCTTCCTTACTTGTGCCAATGCGTACTTAGCCGTCGGAGTGGATATCCAGTATCGGATGAAGAGGTTTTTTAACATACAGTAAGACCATTCCAGCCAGGAACAAAGGTATTGGCCGCTTCCATCATTGAACTTCAGTATGTAGACGAACTTATATTCGTCGCTGACACTGAATGCGATCTTCAGGAGATCCTTAAATCCTACTCGGATGCGTGTGCACAATTCGGTCATGAAGTGAATGTACAGTACGTAAGACTCAGATTTTCTTTCATTTTGTTCCTGGTACTGCTACACCTCCACCATCCATCGAGGCTTACGGTAATACCCTCTCTAATGTTACCCACTATTAGAATCTTTCCTTCCACCTGTCCACCATCGCGGATATCGATGAAAAGATTCAACATCGGATCAGATGTGCGTCTCAAACCCTTTGCAGATTCCGTACCTATGAATTCAGCTGTAGGGAGTTGAAACTATCTACAAAGCTGCACGTATATCGATCAGTGGTCTTCCCCACCTTGCTTTATTGCAACGAGACATGGGTAACATACAGAGGCACCTGAAGGCACTTAAAAACTTTCACCCAACGTAGTCTACGCTCTATCGTCCGAGTTCGCAGGGAAGGCAAGAAAACATATACAAGTATTCTCACTGACACCAACTGTAGGAGCATCGAGGCTAACATTATCCATGAACAACTACGTTGAACTGGCCATGTTACTTGCATGGACGACAGTAGACTGCCAAAGCAACTATAACACCTTACAGTCACCTAACAAATGGTAAGCGTAGCGCTGGAGGGCAATGGAAAGGGTAGAAGGATAGTCCTAAGACAAATCTGAAAAAGTTCTAAATCAACCCATTCACCTGGGACACGATCACTACACATCTAATATACTATAGCGCTAGGCTTGTGTGTGTGTGTGTCTGTTCCGGGCAGCCGAAACTGCACAATCGTTTTTCATCAAACTTGGTGGAAAAATCGCAAAAAAAATCGTATAGTGGAACAAACCTGGTCCCATATCGATGGTTTCTTTAGGAAGCCATTACATAACCATTTTATTTACCCTGGAAAACGATGCAAGTCTACGGACTTGGCGCACCCAGCCCACGATTGCAGTTTGCATTTATCATACGGCTCCCTCCTCCTCCCCCGACTTTTTTCTTAGC
The DNA here is from genome assembly GCF_018991925.1 of Homarus americanus. Lineage (NCBI taxonomy): Eukaryota > Metazoa > Arthropoda > Malacostraca > Decapoda > Nephropidae > Homarus > Homarus americanus. The sequence continues at coordinate 22,758 of NW_024734333.1, read as the reverse complement.
TTACTATTTTTTTTACTGTTGTTTGGATTAGTAAAGGAAGGAAGATGAGTAAATAGAAGAATAGATAAAGAAGGGGAAACAGAAAATAGTTCGAGATAACAGGTGGGGGGGACCTTACCAGACGACCTTACAGCTACAGTGTATACTTATTCCTGTGGCTCATGGAAAATGAGAAGAGATAAAAAGATAATAACAGGAATGCATGGAGAAGATGACTACAATAGACACAGGGTGAATATAGACAGTGAAACAGACAGGAGGTTGACAAAAAATTGGCAACTAACATGACAGACAGACAGCTGACTGACTGGTTCACATTAGTAAAGACGGGCTTACATTCAAACACCACGCAGACGAACAGACAGTTGGGATGGCAATAGACAGGACGGATAGACTTGAGACAGATTAGAAGGCATTTATAAACAAGAATAACACCAAATTGACCATAGCTGCGTCAGTGAGGGTAGGAGGTCTTACATCCACCAGCGTAAATAATAAGACACATTGAAAACTAACACCCTCGCGCGGAAAGAACATCGATGGTCGGTCAGTCATGTGAGATGGGCCTAAAACTGACTAACGTAGATGATGACTATGATGACTTAACACAGGTGATGACTTTAGCAGATGGTGACTAATCTAACCAGAATCAAGGTCACTTCTCTTCATAATATAATTTATCTCGGAATGATCATTGGTGATTCATAATAATTTGTAAATAATTTTTTTTCTTTTATGATTTAACCTTTCCTTATGGCGAATATTTCTTTAACTAATTATTGTAACCTTTATTCTATTCCTTCTTCTAGTATATTAGATACTGTAAGTATCACGACCACGACCATGATTATAACAAACACTACCATGATTATAACAACCAGGACCATGATTATAACTATCGCGACTATGATAATATCTCCCACGACCATGATTATAACAACCATGACTGTGATTATAACAACTACGACTATGATTATAACAACCACGACCACGATTAAAACAACCACGACCATGATTATAACAACCATGACCATGATTATCTCATATACTATAGGATTAGCCGTTTGTCTGTGTGTGTGTCTGTTGTGGGCAGCTGAACTGGCACAATCGTTTTTCATCAAACTTGGTGGATAAATCGCAAAAAATTCGTAGAGTGGAACAAACCTGGTCCCATGTCGAATTTTCTTTAGGAAGGCATTAATTAACCATTTTATTTACGCTGGAAAACGATGTCGCTGTTCACTGCCAGCCTTCCGGCGGTTGCGCGCTAGCCAAGCACGAGCGTTCGAACTTTCACGCTTTGGTTAACTGTACCACCGGACTCGCCACCGGGTACGAAGTGCCCACGATCACTTGTTATACTGTATGGAGGAGCACCACACGAGAAGGTGTCAATACTTTCCAGTTAGTCCGACTGCATACTGGCACACAAGCGTCAGCGCTGGAAAGCCACTGCCACACTAGATGTAGCCCTCCACTCGTGGACATCTGTGGACTGCCCAGCCGGTCAAGCATCTGCCTCTTGAGTCAACTTAGAGCTAGATGATCGTCATTCTCCATCCCGATGACAACAAAGTAGTAGTAGTAGTAGTAATAGTAGTAGTAGTAGTAGTAATTGAATGAAATATGTCATGATATCAGGGAAAAACCGACCCTCCTTCCATCGGAGAGTGAGAATTTCCATCAGAGGACTTCAAACACATCCAACGAAGCCATCTTTGACATAATGATTTTCGATCCAATGGCCTCATGTCATCGCAACCTAGCTCTCGATCCTGCACACCGGAGGAATGAGAATAACAAGATCAGGGTATATGGGGAGAGAATTCTGAATGTTGATTAAGACAGCTTCACTCCTCTGGTGTTCACAACCTTTAGTGGGATGGGACTAAGTGCACGATGCTTCTATGCCAGATGCGCGTAGGTATTATCTGAACGGAAGCAGCAGCCCAGAAGTTACGTTACAGCCTGGTTGAGATGTCGACTGTCCTTCTCTCTGCTTAGGTCTGCATTGCTCTGCCTCAGGGGAACGAGGGCATCAGCCCCAAAGTCGAGAATAGTCGCAGATATTGACTATGAGGCAACAGTCACTGAATGGTGCATAGATCTGCGGCTCAACTAACTCAACACAGCTAGGGTAGCTACTTTTGTATTAGGATATTTAATTTTAAGGTAATAAAATTCGGCGAAGGTTTGGCTATTGGGGGAGGCTGGAGGCCACGTTAAAAAAAGTAGTAGTAGTAGTAGTAGCAGTAGTGTATGTGTGTGTGTGATTGATGTAGACATTGTGTTGGTGAGGTAGACACTGTTCTGTTGAGGCAGACACTGCCCTGGTGAGGTAAACACTGTTCTGGTGAGGTAGACACTGCACTGATGACGTAGGCACTGTCCTGGTGAGATAGACACTGTCCCGGTAAAAGAGAGACACCTCACGGTGAGGTGGACACTGTCTTGTTGAGACAGACACTGTCCTGGTAAGGTAGGCACGGTCCCAAGGAGGTAAACACTGTCCTGGTGAGGTAGACACTGTGCTGGTGAGGTTGACACTGTCCTGGTGAGGTCGACACTGTCCTGGTGTGGTAGACACTGTCCTAGTGAGGTAAACATCGCCCTTGTGGGGTAGACACTGTCCTGGTGAAGTAGACATTGTCCTGGTGAGGTAAACATTGTCCTGGTGAGGTAGACACTGTGCTGGGGAGGTAGGCACTTCCCTACTTTCGACGGTGTGGTGGTGGCGGGTGCTGCACCATTAGGCACCAATATAAGTAACCAGCGACAAGTTAATTCTCCAGCTCACATACTTAACTCCTATAAAGTAACATAAGTAGGCTCCGTCCTGAATACATAATGACGCTTCCCACTCCATTTACTTAATTTTGCTACACAGAATTAGGGAATGAACGCAGAGGAAACAAAGGGAAGAATTAATTATATTTCAGAGCCAGAAAAAAATATTCATAGAGACGTTTAACGTTAAAGGAAAAGTGACTGTCTTAGCGAATTGGTAAATGGAGATAATTAAGAGAATAATTAGTATAAGCGTTTTAACATGGTTCACATAATATGTTAAATAATGTTAGGAATGTCTTATATGAATGGTAATGTTTTTAGTTCAGGGTAAATAACTTGGCCTGTGGGTATTATTATGACCCAGGGAGAGTACAATTTCCTGCAGATGACCCAATAGTGACCACACCTTCTGCAGCTGACCTGAGGACGCCACACTCCCACTGGCTCTCACACACAGCTGGACAAGTTTACTGGGGGAAAAATCTCTGGAAATTATCGTTGTGTGGAGGAACTGCACTCGGGAGAAAAAAGTTCCTCTGGTATATGTTGCTCGGCTCTTGGCTGAAATATTCCAAGAATTTCCCTGGAGTGACACCCACATGTATTACTGAGATCTGTGTGTGTGTGTGTGTGCGTGTGTGTTTTTTCGTGTATAAATATGAGGTTTTAGTCCTGTGTATGCTTTCGTATTCTGCGTTCATCTTTTGCGTGACTTTGCGTTGGCACGTGGTCATAAATACAGTGTTTATATGTACTGTAGGTGCTTTTGTATGTCGGTGAGTGGAGTGGATGTGTATGTGTCTTTACGTGTGTGTTGATGATTTGATGGGGTTTACACACACACACACACACACATACAGAACCCCCCCAACAAAGTATTATGACCAACAACACAGCACCCTCACCAACGACACAGAACCTCACAGCACCATCACAGCACCATCATAGCACCCTCACCAACAACCCAGCACCCTCACCAACGACACAGAACTTCACAGCACCATCACAGCGCCATCACAGCACATCACGACACCACTGTAGCACCATCACAACACCTCACAGCACCATCACAGTATTATCATAGCACCACCAAAGGATAAATTGTAGAAAATTGTCAAAGGAATTTTTATTATCACGTCAAGAGAGAGAGTGAGGGTACAGGATGGGAGAAGTGATTCTAGCTTACTATACTTTGGTGGTGATGATGATTGTCACGGGAATTAACATATAGTGCGGGAGGATGGTGACCAAAACACTCACTGTAAAACAATTACATATATTTCCAGTTATATACAGAGTTTTTCAGTCCTATAATTCCTAGATTTCCGGTACAAATCTCACAAAGTAACCGCTCCCTCGCTTGTGAGTTGCTAGATATAAACTTACACCGGCCACCCACCCACTCAATGGGTCAGGTCAGCTCCCCCTCCCGTTAACAAATGCAAATTCTACATGACATTACATGATACATGAATATACTTACAGCAATATAAGGAGAACTAACCCCAGTGCTGACATTGCAAATGAATCTAATTAAATAAGTGATAAAAACAATCATTTGAATCATCCCATTACCGAAACTGTCAACTATTCGTTATCCAACCATTCCCGACGGGAATCAACACCAAAGGCAAATGTCTACATTGATCACTAAAATAATTAAGACATATTCTGACTACCATATGGCCTCACAAAAAAAGTGACCAAGTCCCAGGTTGCTCCTCTGACTTTCTGCCTCATTTACACACAATTGCAGGGTCTCAATTGTCTCTCTAACTTTGACATCACAGCATACATATATCGTTTTTCACTATTGATCGCTTCTTTTTTTTTTGTATTTCTTGTAACAATTTCATGAGCGTTTCCCGCCTGAGGGGTCGAGCCAATCACAAGGACCTGTGAGGGTGAATTCCTTAGCTTGAACCAATGAGAAAACCTGTGAGACGTGACGTCATGAAGAGGTGACTTCCCTTTGTGGCCGACGCAGTTTGAAAAAGCCTAGTCGAGTTTTGGACAGGCTAAGTGTGGGCGTGTGGGTGTCATCTCCTCACATGTCAGGATATAATATGAGTACCGTTGAGGTTACATCCGTTTCACGAAATGTATTGTGATTCAGGTGAACCCTGGTTAGCTAGCTAAGAAGATAGGTTATTGTTTTCAAGTGTAACTGTTCATTTTGAGTAACGTCGTTAATAAACAAAGAACCGTTATGATTAGTTCTCAATTCCTTTGGGTATGAAGTAGAGTATTGTCATTTCTAAGTGTTTTTTGGTGTGTATAGTAATACAAAGTCCTATAAGTAATAACATAACTATTTCATATTTCCCCTCTGTTAAGTTGTTGTACCTTAGTTGTAGTACCCCCCTCTTCTGGTCTGACACAACCTCCTGGTAGCCCCCCTGCACCCCTCATGCTCACGGCCTACTCCACCGCTGCGTGGCACCACTGCCGGCGTCCACACAGAGCCTGCCTCCGTCCAGACAGAGCTTGCACCAGCTGCCCCCATCCACCCACCGGGCGCTTTATTTTTTTCTTATTTTTTTTTAGAGAAAGAAGGGGTGAAAGAAGATTAGAGGTGGGGGAAGGAAGTTATAGTTCGGAAATTGAAAAAGTTTAGGAGGAGGTAAGAGAGGGCGGGGTGACCGCCTAGCTAAGCTAATAGTGTGTTAGGGTTGTGTCATGGGTTAGTTATTGTCTGTCGGTACAGGCACTAGACATCCTACCCTGTACCATATATGGATATTTTAAGGGCCTTATTTCATACACCGCGCGCTCATGGACCCGAGGACACCGAGGGGGCCGGGGGCCCCTGTCCTACCCCGCCGGTCTGCCGGCACCTGAGGCCCATCCACTCCAGTTCTCCACATCAATTGACCACCATGCGGACATGCTAGTGGACTACGTATCTATGCCAAGAAGGACGTCCCCTACCAACCTCTCGACGTCCCCCTTGAAGCCGACACTACCGACGTACACGCCATCACATTCACACTAAAATGTATGTCCCTCAATGCTGTCAAGGCCTATGGCTATGGCCTGGCATTTGACAATATTAGGGTCGTGGTTGTTATAATCATGGTCGTGGTTGTTATAATCATGGTCGTGGTTGTTATAATCATAGTCGTGGTTGTTTATAATCATAGTCGTGGATGTTATAATAATGGTCGTGGTTTTTATAATCATGGTCGTGGTTGTTATAATCATGGTCGTGATTGTTATAATCATGGTCCTGGTTGTTATAATCATAGTCGTGGTTGTTATATTCATGGTTGTGGTCGTGATACTTACAGTATCTAATATAATATAAGAAGGAATGGAATAAAGGTTAGCATAATTAGTTAAAGAAATATTCGCCATAAGGAGAGGTTAAAATCATAAAAGAAAAAAAATTATTATGAATCACCGATGATCATTCCGAGATAAATTATATTATGAAGAGAAGTGACCTTGATTCTGGTTAGATTAGTCACCATCTGCTTAAGTCATCACCTGTGTTAAGTCATCATAGTCATCATCTACGTTAGTCAGTTTTAGGCCCATCTCACATGACTGACCGACCATCGATGATCTTTCCGCACGAGGGTGTTGAGTCTTATTATTTACACTGGTGGATGTAAGACCTCCTACCCTCAATTTGGTCAATTTGGTGTTATTCTTGTTTATAAATGCCTTCTAATCTGTCTCAAGTCTATCCGTTCTGTCTACTGCCATCCCAACTGTCTGTTCGTCTGCATGGTGTTTGAATGTAATCCCGTCTTTATCTAATGTGAACCAGTCAGTCAGCTGTCTGTCTGTCATGTTAGTTGCCATATTGTCTATTTGTGCATGTATGAATCTGTCTATTTTTGTCAACCTCCTGTCTGTTTCACTGTCTATATTCACCCTGTGTCTACTGTAGTCATCTTCTCCATGCATTCCTGTTATTATCTTTTTATCTCTTCTCCTTTTCCACCCACAGGAATAAGTATACACTGTAGCTGTAAGGTCGTCTGGTAACGGCGCATCCAGAAGCATGATGAAACTCAGCTCCCCCCCACCTGCTATCTCGAACTATTTTCTGTTTTCCCTTCTTTATCTATTCTTCTATTTACTCATCTTCCTTCCTTTACTAATCCAAACAACAGTAAAAAAAGAAAGCTAAGAAAAAAAGTCGGGGAAGGAGGAGGGAGCCTTATGATAACCGCAAACTGCAATCGTGGGCTGGGTGCGCCAAGTCCGTAGACTTGCATCGTTTTCCAGGGTAAATAAAATGGTTATGTAATGGCTTCCTAAAGAAACCATCGATATGGGACCAGGTTTGTTCCATTGTACGAATTTTTTTGCGATTTTTCCACCAAGTTCGATGAAAAACGATTGTGCAGTTTCGGCTGCCCAGAGCAGACACACACACACACACGCCTAGCCTATAGTATATTAGATGTGTAGTGATCGTGTCCCAGGTGAAGGGGTCGATTTGGAACTTTTTCAGGTTTGTCTTAAGACTATCCTTCTACCCATTCCATTACCCTCCTGCGTTACGCTTACCGTTTGTAAGGTGACTGTAAGGTATTATAGTTGTTTTGGCAGTCTACTGTTGTCCATGCGAGTAACATGGCCAGTTCAACGTAGTTGTTCATGGATAATGTTAGCCTATATGTTTCTACCTTGGTGTCAGTGAGAATACTTGTATATGTTTTCTTGCCTTCCCTGCGAACTCGGACGATAGAGCGTAGACTACGTTGGCGAGGGTTTTTAAGTGCCTAGAGGTGCCTCTGTATGTGACCCATGTCTCGTTACAACAAAGCAAGGTGGGGAGAACCACTGATCGATATACGTGCAGCTTTGTAGATAGTTTCAACTCCCTACAGCAGAAGACATAGGTACGGAATCTGCAAAGGGTTTGAGACGCACATCTGATCCAATGTTGAATCTTTTCATCGATATCCTCGATGGTGGACAGGTGGAAGGAAAGATACTAATAGTGGGTAACATTAGAGAGGGTATTACCGTAAGCCTCGATGGATGGTGGAGGTGTAGCAGTACCAGGAACAAAATGAAAGAGAATCTGAGTCTTACGTACTGTACATTCACTTCATGACCGAATTGTACACATGTATCTGAGTAGGATTTAAGGATCTCCTGAAGATCGCATCCGGTACTCGACGTCCACTCTGACGGATAAATACGCATTGGCACAAGTAAGGAAGGCAGCCAGGAAAGTGGAAAAGAAAGTTGATACCAGCTGTCACGACCACTACTGAATAACGTGCCTCTTAATGCAGTGCTCCAGCTCCTAGGCCCATTAATCAAACTCTCCATCTGAAATAACTGATGTGGTTTACAGAATATGTAGACACTCTTTGCCACCTCTGGCTGGCAGTTAAAGGTGACATTTAATACAAACACACTGTGAGAAAACAACCAATTAAAACTATTCTTTATATTGCGCAAATTGGGTGAGGACTGAGAAATACTAATTTCTATCAATTAATAACTATTATATTCACAATAAAGAATAAGTACAGATATCGACAGTGCATAGCCTTGTGGCCCAACTGATTTAGAAAGTTATCAATCTTCATCTCTCATTAAGGTTCTTGCTCTATTCAGAGAAGTATCACTTTGTACTCACTGTAAATGATGGTGAATAAATTAATATCCTAAAACAAGCAATACATCTTTTCAATTAGATTATTAACTCAAAACTTTTTTGTACAAGTAATGTATAAGTACATAATATTATATGAATACCAAAAAATAGAAATTACACTGAACCAATATAATTCACATTAAATACACAAAATAAACTAATTTCAAAGGATATTAATGTTTTCCATCTTCCATAGAAAAGCAAACTGCTGTTATAACAGTGACTGATATAAAAGAGTATACAGCACACATCTTAGTATATTAACGGTATGTAAATACATAGCCATATGTAACATTCCCCATCCCAAAAGAGGCATGAGTTATCCCTCAGGTTGACTCATGACTAGCTGGAACGCGAGACAATGTGTCTGCCATGACACTAAACTTCCGTTTGATATGCTGAATAACTAAATTATAATCTTGTAACATAAGACTCCAGTGGGTAAGGCGTTGATTCGCATTTCTCATCTTGTGCAAAAATTCCAAAGGATTATGGTCTGTAAACACGAGAACTGGGGTTCCAGAACCCCGCAAATAAACATCAAAATGGTTCAAATTCAAAATTAAAGCTAGAGTTTCCTGCTCAATAGTACTATAGTTCTTCTGGTATGACAGAAACCTCTTTGAAAAATAACATAATGGATGATGAATACCCTGCTTCTCTTGCATCAAAACACCACCCACTCTAACCTCGCTTGCATCAACTTACAACTTAAATGGTTTATTGTAATTTTGAGTTGACAAAATTGGGGGATTAATCAACATTTTCTTAATCTTGGTAAAAGTATCTTCACAATGAGCATCCCATACAGTTTTTAAAGCCATCCTACAGTGGAATAGTCTTAACAAAATCTTCTATAATACCCACTCATCCCTAGAAATCTTAACAACTCTTTCTTACTCGAGGGAGCAGGATATTTTACAATGCTCTTAACTTTTGTGACAATCGGTCTCACTTTCCTTGGCCTATCACATAACCTAAATATTCAACGGTTTTTACAAAATTTACAGCACAGTTTGCTTTTATCTATTCTGTCAAACACTCATGATAAATGACAAATTATCCTTTTCTCCTTAGAATACAATATGATATCATCTATATATACCGAACAACCTTCAATGCCATGCACTACTTCATTTACTAATCTCTAAAAAACACCACCAGAGTTTTCATGCCAAAATGGTGACATTTTATATTGATACAGTCCGTCAATTGTTACAAATGCTGAGAGAGCCTTTGCCTCTCAGTCAAACCTCTTGCCAATAACCTTTGATAAATCTAATTTGGTCAACAGTATCCCTCCCTGGTCAATACAATCACAACTCTGGGAATGGGTCTGAATCTGATTTAGTTATGTACTTATGTTATTAATTATTCTATAATCTGCACAAAATCAGGTTTCAGAAATAAAACACAAGATGAGCTCCAAGGACTGTTAGTGGGCTCTACCAAATCATGTTCAAGCACATATTCTACTTCCTTTCTCATGATTTCTCTCTTTTAGATTTACCCTATAAGGATGTTGTTTAATAGGAGCAACATCCTCCACTTGCATCATGAACAACTGCATTGGTCGTCCTCGGAGCATCAGGCAATAAAGATTTATATTGAATTTAGTTTTCTATAATTTCACACCTCTTCTCAGGGTCTAAATAAGCACTACTTTAACAACACAACATACATATATCGTTTCTCACTATTGATTTTTCATTTTGTATTTCTTTATGGTTCTTTTATTTAATTATTATTATTATTATTATTATTATTATTATTATTATTATTATTATTATTATTATTATTATTATTATTATTATTATTATTATTATTATTATTATTATTATTATTATTATTATTATTATTATTATTATTATTATTATTTTTATTATTATTATTATTATTATTATTATTATTATTATTATTATTATTATTATTATTATTATTATTATTATTATTATTATTGTTATCAGTATTTATTATTATTATATTATTGTTAATTATTATCAGTGTTGTTGTTATTATTATTATTATTGTTATTTATTACATTTTCGCCCCCAGGCCCAGATGTGCATCAGTGACCTGTGCCAGGGTGGGCTAATCCTGAAAAACAAAATCTAACATACCCATAACAAATTATGCAAAACTTACTTTTACATCTACAGAGGTTTAACATCATCAGGTTCATCAACCTCCTCCTCAACTACCTGCAAACAACCACACTGCTTCACTTTTATCTCATTTTCTCTGTCACTCTCTACTCATCTCTCATGGTATGGTTTCATCAAATTTTTGACACAACTGCATTATTTTGCATATATCTGGGGGTGTTATCTCCATATTCACATCACTGATCTTCTTTTCAACCACCCAAGGACCACTAAAGCCCTGTAATGGATTTCCTGGCAATGGTAATAGCACTAACACCTCACCAGGTTTAAATTTTCTATTCCTGGCATCCTTATCATACAACACCTTCATGTCACTCTGAGACTGTTTCAAATTCTCAGCAGCTATTTCCCTGGCTCTGACCAATTTGTTCTTAAAACCAGACACATATTTTAACAAACAAAGGGGGTCCTCATTCCCAAGACTTTTCCTTCAACATACAGAGGCCACACATCATGTACACATTCAAATGGGCTGAAACCTGTTGACTCCTGTACAGCATCCTCAGAGCAAAAGAGCCAAGGCACCCTCATCTATTTCCCATCTCTTCACAATTCATTCTCAGTGTGTTCTTAAGTGTCTGGTGAAACCTCTGTAAACATCCCTGACTGTGGATGATATGCATGACAACCTCTGATTAATATGCAAGCTTTCAGAATTTTCTGAAACATACCAGATATGAAATTACTTCTTGATCCGACTGAATAATCTCAGGCAGCCATACCCATGAGAAATATTAAACCAATTCTCTTAAATATTCTTACTATGGGAAACGCGTAGATGCACACATAATGGTTTACATATATTGATTTCCTCTCTGTTTCTTTGGCAAAGGTCCTACACAGTCTATTACAATTTTTCTAAGGTTTACAAAAAGCAGAATGGCTTTAGATGGTACAGGAGGGATAATTGGATTTGGCTTACCAACTTTTTGACATAGAGCAGGTTCTACAAAATGCTGCCACATCATTTTTGAAAGTAGGCCAAAAATACGTGCATCAGCAACCTACTTGTGGTTTTCCTAACACCTACAGGTAAATCTCCTGCCAAACTAGAATCATGGGAGAAAGTTATTATATCCTTCCGATACTCTTTCGAAAGAAATATTTGCTTCTTCATTTCCCAATGATCTGAAGCTGGAACCTCTTAGGTCTCACTTCCTCATCAACACACCACCTTGGTAATAAAATCCAGTGTTATCATCAGGCTAACCATTCTTAGCCTCCTCGGATTTCTCTGTCTTCTCAAGCTGTGAGTTTATTTATTCACCTTTATCAGCAATAAAATCTGGACAAAAATATCCCCAAATCTACGTTACCATTTTTGTCTCCTTTTCCACTATTACCTCATCATACTTGTTACTTTCGGTGAACAACTGACCTAAATCAATGTCATCCTCACATGGGTTTCTTAACCTTAGCCTTAGTGACAGCAAACACTGGAAAAATATCAAAATTTTCAACTTCCTCTTTCACTGCATCACATTTAACATTTACATTATTTATGTCCTCTTAGATACCTCAGTAGTGTCATTCCTTTCACAAGTTTGAGGATCATCCACCGTCTTAGGTTCCGGAACAACGCAGTACCCTAGATCATTACCCAATAACATATGCACTCTTTCAACCGGTAATTCTCCTTCACCCCAACCCTAACTTTGCCAACGACAAGGTCGGTCTCAAGTTCACTTCATGTAAGGATATGGTCAATTTTGAGCCTAACACTTTCACTTTCACCTCATCACCTGAACTAGACTCCGCCGTCCACTCTAGTGATTTCTTGAGGACTACACCCTGATTTGCCCCAATGTCTCTTAATACTGTAATTTTCCTTTTGGGACTTCCTTCTATAGAATTTTTTCCTTCAGTTATAAATGCCTCAAAGTCTCTAGCATGATTCTTAACCTCACAGTGTCAAGACACCTTTCGCATCTTTGTGCAAATTCCTATGTTTTTATCAAGACACGGTTAACCCAGCTGACTTCTGAGCAATTCTACACTGAGAATTAAATGACCAATTTCCCCACCTATAGCTTCTCACTGGTGGTCTTCCTTTGACCTACATTATTGTTTCCATGCTGTAACTGATAAAATTACCTTGTGACTGCCCTTGAAGATTCCCAGTCATATTTTTGCCTGACTACTGACTGCTTTGTTCCTCAAGTTACCTGACCTTATATTGTACCGTTTACTACATGATATATGGTTCTGTTGATCCTGCCATGTTACTAGGTCCTGAACTGCCTATCTCCACTTTGTTTGTGTGAGATGTCCTTTTTATACATTTTATACGCCACTGCTAGCTGCTCCCGCTAACCTCGCCGCTTTCATCAAGTCCTTAATCTCTTCCATATTTATTTGTCTTTTTCACATCAGGGTTTTACCAATTTTTTTAAACTTCTCTAGTGCCAATCAGCAGTCTCAAATCCTCAAATGTTTTCACCCTCTGCCTTGCCATAACCATATCATTAATTTAAATTTTACATATTACTATTACAAGAAAGTCCTAATTTGCCAATTTCATAGAGCATCCCACGGACGCGCTCCTGGGCACTTCTGAACCATCTGAACCGTATTCCTTACTGGCCTCGTTCAGAGCCTCATAATCAACACATTCTGTCATATCGAAACAAGGATAGCCTCCTTGCCTTTCCTATGAACCGCATTTGAACCAAGAAGAGCCCAATCATTTTCATCCCAATTCTTTAATTTTGCTATTTTCTCAAATTGGATAAAGAAATTTTCTTCCTCTTCAACAAGCTCCCTGGTAACTGGTTAACTCTATGATCTTTTTCTCAGTTTGCAATCTACACCTATATTTGCCTCCTAATTCTAATTCTTTAGAAAGTCTTATCTGTTTCTCTGCTTAGTTCTCTCCTTCTACTTTCTTGGATTCTCTTATCCTCAAATTTAACCTTAACCTTTCCAATGCCAACTTTTCCTCATTTGCATCTATCATGGTTAAACCAACCTTAGTTTCTTCCTCAATCTCTTTTAACACTCCCAAAGAATGAATTCTACCACCAACTCTTTCTGCCATAACACTTATTACTAGACCTTAGAAATCTCATATAAAGATGTAATTCATATAATTCTTGTAGTACATTGATGAATTGTGTGTACATACTGGGTTTCAAAATTCTTTACATTACAATTTCTACATTTGCTGTTCAATACAAAATAACCTTGTCACACAATGTTACTGTTTATAAATCTTGTAATACTGCACATAAATACTGTCACTGTTACTTATTTGTAGTGTCACTCTCAGTCCGCAGCAGTACAGTACGTACCAGTACAGTGCAGTACAGTACTGTACAGTACATTACTATACAGTACCAGTACAGTACGAGTACGAGTACAGTGCAGTACCTGATACAGTACAGTACAGTACAGTGGTATGAGCCTATTTCAGTACACTGATACAGTACAGTGTAAGTGCAGTACAATACAGTATAGTAAAATTACAATATAGTACAGTACAATTGCAGTGCACCTCCCCTGCTGATTACAATGATGAAACTCACTCTTGGATGTGTCACAAAAATTCCCTAAAATCCAGACAAGCCCCCCAATATGCAGTGTAGCCGTACTGAATAACCTGCTTCTTTCAGCATCCTTGGTCCGTAAATTGAGCTCAAGTTCTGACATAACGGCCCTTGGTTAACAGACCAGGATATATCAGACACTTGCCCTGCCCTGGCTGATAGTTGAAGGTGACATTTAATACAAACACACTGTGATCCCATTATCAGGCTATTCTTTCGACTGAGCAAATTAGGTTTGGACTGATAAATACTAATTTATATCAATTAACAACTATTATATTCACGATAAAACAAAATTACTGACATTGACACTGCATGGCCTTGTGACCCAACTGATTTGGTAAGTTATCATTCCATATAAACTCACAATAAGATTCTTCCTATCCATTCACAGAGTATCCTTAGTATTTCACCTAAATACTAGTGAATAAATTATTAATAAAATGCAGGATATACAATGAATGAAACAAGATTACAATCACAGTCTGATCTAACATCTACACCCTCTATTTACTCTTGGGGAGATTGTCTCCAACGTAAATCCAAACAATATATATTTTCAATTAGGTATTAACTCCATTTTTTTATAAATTAATTGTATAAGTACGCAATATTTTATAGGTACAAAATATTAAAGTACATTGAACCAATATAATTCACATTAAATACACAAAATAAAATAATTCAAGGACATTCATCTTTTTATATCTTTCATAGAAAACAAACTGTTCCTTCAACGGTGACGATAAAAACGCCAGCACACGTCATAGTACGATAAGTCGCCTTAATGTCTACCAGCAGCATTGTTTCGATTTATATTTGCTAAACCTTAGAGACCAAAATTCGTTATCGGATGTCCATCGTTTTAACCGTCAGGGGACTACTTTCTACGCTGCATCACCCTCTCGATAGCAGCCGTACTACACTCTCGGCCAGTGTGCTGGCCTCACTCGCCATACGTCACAGCGTCTAAGCTTATTGCCAGCTAGTCTTTATTCGCCCACATCATTATTGAGTGCTTAAGTGCTTTGCTCTAAACTGTATCATACATTCGAAAGGCTTCCAAGCACCCATCAAGTGCTACTGATACTAGTGTAGTGAAGGCAATATAAGACCATTACACAGGCTACGAAAATGGATATAATGGCCCGTTTTGAAAGAGACGATATTTGTGGACAGAGCCATGCATGGTCTAACCCCTGACGGTCGTGCTATCCAGACCAAAGGCTGACAAGATTAAGGTTTAGTGCTGCGATGGTTCATCTCTGAGTGCAAATAAGATATTTCGTACTAAAGTACTGTGATAGAAAGGTGGAAAAAGATGCTGGCAATGTGAATGGAGGACGGAATCAATGCCAATACCCTGTGAACCTTAAGGTTATCATAAAGCCAGATCCTTGTTTGATGACAGAGGCAGAAGGGGTGAAGGATCGAAGAAAAAGACCCTTCGCTCTCGGCGATGAAGGTTTCAATGTTTTTGAGCGCCGTTATAACTTCCACAACATAAAGATGATTGGGTGAGCTGCCAGTTTAGATACGGTTGCTACCGAGACATTCCCGCCAAGATTCAATCGGTTTTGTGGGAAGGCCCTCATCGAGCAAGTCTTCAATGTGGATGAGACTGGTCTCTTTGGAAGGGATGCCTGGAAGGATCTATATCTCCAAGGAGGAGAAAGAGCGCCAGATCTTAAAGCGGCAAAAGACCATGGCGCAAACGCTGCTGGCGACTTCAAGCTGATGCCTATGCTGATTTCTCGTGCTGCTAAACCTACGGGCCCTGAAATATTACTCTAGGATCACGTTCAGTGATCTACAAGGCAAACAAGAAGGCATGGATAACCGGCACCATATTTGCCAGTAGTTAAACGTTGTACGCCATCCTGCAAAGAAGGAATGCTGTAAGGAGAACCTAGACTTCAAATCTTCTGATCGTTGACAATGCTCAGCTCATCCTCCCAATCTCGACGAATTGTATGACAGTGTAGAGTTGTATTCCTGCCTCCTAACATGACCACAGATGCAGCCTATGGACCAGGCGTCATCGCTGCATTCAAGGTGTATTATTTATGCGTACCATGGCCCAGCTGTTCAAGGCTACAGACGGAGAAAATAAACCTTCGATCCGAGAATGTTGGCATGTCTTCAATAGTCTTCATGCAACTGTTAACATTGGCAGGCATGGGGAAGGGGTTTGAGAAAGTTGTGTGAATGGTTTGGGGGTAAACTGTGGCCCGAGTGCGTCAATAATTTACCTGATTCAAGGAGTTAGTCCCAGCAGTGAATAGGGATATCCTCAGCTTGGCTAGACAGGTAGGCTTTAGGCTGAAATCAGAGAGGGATATTGAGGACGTCCTGGAATCCCAGACAGAAGACTTACCAACAAAGATCTGCAACTGTTAACAGAACAAGTCCCATTGTAGACGACGGCGAAGAACCTCAATTATTGCTTACTACAAAGAGGATGATAAAGCGTTCAACATGATCCACAAGGTATGCAAATCCTTGTAGATGACGACCCAAACAGAGAACGTAGCTCAAAGATTCAACGCATCATTGATAACAGTCTTGGTTGTTACACTGAGATCTATAAGAAGAAGAAGAAGAATAGCACCAAGCAGTCAACACTGGATTAATTTTTTCGTCATGGGACGGCAGAAAAAGCAGCATCAGCATCTTCACAACAGCCGGCAGCGAGGCGCAAACAACAATGGAGGAACAAACATCAACAAAGGAGGAGCAAGCAGTGGTGGAGGAACCCCAGAAAGCACAGGAGAGGAAAAGGAGGCAGCTGCAGAGTCTCAGTGACTCACTACCTTCCTCCTTCCGTCCCCTCCCTCCACCTTCATTTTCACCTCCCGCCATCCGCCTCCTCCCTTCACTACCCACCAGACACCTCCGCCCATCGGTGAGTACCCATACAAACTTAGTACAGTACTGTTGTATATGCATGCACTATTTTCTGTATCTGTAATGTATTTCATATGGTAAAGAGTTCAGGAACGTAACTCCCGTATTTTATCTATTTCTTATGGGGAAAAATTCGTTTAACGTTGTTTCGTATAACATCGCGTTTTCCGGGAACGTAGCCCTGACGTTAAGCGAGGACTTGTTGTATATTAAAAATAAAATGCATATTCATATGTAACACAGTACACATCTTTGTTTTACCCCCGTTTGGATGGGAAAGAATTCAGACTGAGTGCCGTGGTGAAAGACATTACCGTTCATGCCACCATGGAGTTGCCTCAGAATGGCCATGAATTTTGGTGGGCAACAAAACGTGTGGGTCCATCAGAGGCTTCCATATCACTTAGGTCAAGGTCTCAGTAAAGTCGATGAAATCCACGTACAGGGCACAATTCTGTTCTCTGCACTTTTCCTTCTTATCTGACCCGCAGCAAAGATCATGTTAGTAGTGTCATGTGATGGTTTAAAGCCACATTGAGATTCTGGGAGGTATTTTCTCTGTTGAAGTGTCCAGTTACCTCTAGTGGCACTAATTAGAGGTAAACTGGGCAACATTCATAAATGTTTATGGGTTAAGTTTTGGAAACCTAAATGGTCTTCTCTCCATTTATTAAGAAAATAAACTATTGCACTACTGGAATATCACCGTAATTAATGCTATGAGCAGTGAACTTTAACAATGGACAGCT
This sequence comes from Homarus americanus, assembly GCF_018991925.1. NCBI lineage: Eukaryota > Metazoa > Arthropoda > Malacostraca > Decapoda > Nephropidae > Homarus > Homarus americanus. Next base: position 4,973 of record NW_024734333.1, on the reverse strand, counting down.
TGAGTATATCTAGCTTCTTAAGAACACTTCTTAGTAACTCAGAGACGGGAGCTGAAATGCGATAGCAGGCTACTTAATTGATTACTCTGCAGTCAAGGTGTTAGGGCATAGTAGGATTACACTGTCACATGTCCACATGATTTCACTCACGGCTTATAGGAAAGTTACCGTGGGTGATGTAATTATATAAACCTAATGTACGTAACCCACATTTATATAAGTATTACTGTCTGTTAGGCAGGGGCCACCACCCTCCGAGTTCTATGAGGAGTAAACTTTCCACATAGTATAACATAACACCTACGGTTGCCTATCCATGTTATAAGATAAATATCAGCTAAATTGAGATCTACAACCGGGGATTGAGAGTCTGAATTCCTAGCCTTAAGTGCCTTACTTACGTGTCAGGGCTGTAACTTGCAACTTTCGAAGAAATATGTCTGTAATGTCAAAAATACATAAAATTGATAAAATGAGACTGAAAATTGTTACAACAAAATGGGGAATCACAAAACCCGAAAAAATAATATCTTCAAATGAAGGGTTTGTGTTTCATTAAAGTAGTAAATAATGTTAAATTGTCAGCCACTAGATTTGAAGCTAAACTCAAATTAAAAGCAAAAAAAAAAATCGGGCAGGCAAGGTAATGACTGCACTACTGATGAGTTCGCAATAGCCTGAAGCCATATAACAAAATAATAAACTTGAACTACGGTACTTACTACTATCCTACCATAGTTAATGATACTGGCTTGGTCAAGAAAAATTCACGCCGTATGAAGATGTGCATGAAACACCGTATTCATGGAACTACGTGTAAATACATTGTGTAAGTACTGTGCGAGCAGTTGTTTGCATGAGTGCCAGTTTGCATATTCCATCTGAAGCAGGTTTAAATGCGAATACGTAGGCCGGACATACAAACAGATGTAGATATGACGATTTACACTGACAACACCTTATGAACAGCAATTACTAGAACAAATGAGAAGTGATCAGGCACTAATAATGTTCGTTTGTTTATTCAGGGTCATAAGTGTGTCATAAATATATGGGAATGGTTCCATTTGTCATGCAGTGAGAATATTGGACTGTGAATAACAACTGATACAGTATGCGATAGCATTGCTTCTAGTCAAAGGAGAAAAAAATCACAGAAATTGTGGCAGGCAAATTAGGGATTAAATAAAAGTGTAGCTGCAAGCAAGAGGTGGGCATCCATGACTTAAACCTGTGTTAATTAAAGCAGCAATGAGCTTGCCACTGGTATTTATATATTTTCAATAAACTTGTCAATGTAATTGATATTTTCTTCACTGAGCTTGTCATTGGTATTATTTGTTCTTCAATGGGCTTGTCATTGGTATTAATATTCTTCAATGAGCTTGTCATTGGTATTGTTTATTCTTAATGAACTTGTCATTAGTATTAATATTTTTCTGCAGGCGAGGTGATTACCCGCCTGGAAGTAGTGTCACTTGGTTGAAAATGTCAAATCAAGACCACCAGACTTGTGCCAGAGTTTGGCACCAGCTACCTGAGAGATTACAGGTAGAGCGTGCAATGTTTAGCTTATACTATAGACGGACGAGGGCAACCTAATTGAGGTGTAAAACATCTCCAGGGCACTACTCAGTCGAGTGTCCTCACCTGAGCTGGCGGATGCTCGCCCCACAAGGTCACAGCTAAGGTTGAGTAAGCCACAAGTCAAGTGACACATTTAGCAGCGTCACACGTTGAAATGATTTATAAGCAAACAGGCTAAGCCTATAACACTAGAAATAGGCGACGCTCTCATGGAGAGAACCGGAACGGATCTCCCAACTTCGCTCAAACTTTTCAGGTCCATTCCTGATTATCGCAAAGAAACGGACAGCAGATTTAAAATTTGTAATCCAAACACAAACCTCAGACGTAGTACATGGCCAGACTTAAAGGGGTATACCAAGAGTTACTCCTGGAGGGTCAACGATAATCAGGACACATCTGCTCAATCACATATTTTACTTTAATCCTCTTCACCACAGACATGCATGTTAGGCTTGAGCAATCGGCCGTCTTTGTTATGCACTGTCAAGGCACTGGTCACCGCTTCTGAATGTATCTGAACCTGCTCCAGTGCTTGTCAAGTCTAGTCTCGAAAGAACTCACACCACGACAGGTTGTTCCACGAGTTCACAACTCTTCCTCCGAAAAAATTAGCCCTCACAGTTTTCTGCACTTGCGGCTTACTCAACCTTGCTGGACCCCTTGTGTGGAACATCAGCCAGCTCCAGGTAGACTCGACTGAGTAAGTACCCTTGGAGATGTTTTATGTTTTACACCAATTAGGTTCCCGCCCCGTCTGTAGTATAAGCTAAACAATGCAGGCGCTCTACCTGTAATCTCTTGGTAGGTTGAAAGTAAGTTTGGCACGCCGCTCAACACTTCAGGTTCAGTTGGGTTCTAAATGAGAAGGCTACTGAAATGCTCCACCCACCTGTCCAGGATCTGCTGTCGATTTTTGAGGAGTGTCCCGCCGTTCAGTGATTTTGCAGGGAGGACGTTCCTCCTCTGAGGGCCATAGATGGCCTTGATGGCATCGTATAGGCCCTGTGCACGTATCAGTACAACCCTGCATTTCACCAGCCTTTTGATCCACACATAAATTTTCCATGATGGAGATCTTGGAGTCTCATCACTGATGCTAGAGTGGCGAGTTTTCATACACACACACACACACAATAATTCTCTACTGACTCAACAGTATATATAAAATTTGTAATATAAATTTGATGATGAGCTAAAATTAGTAACCATTTTTTTTATATTCTTTTCTAAACCAATTATATTTTGCTCACAATTATATTTTTAATTTGGTCATTGTTTGTATCAGTTAGGTTTGACTCTAACGTTTAAGACAAATGTTCGTGATTAGTCTTAATATGTGATCCGTGACCTAAGTCAGTTGATGTGCAAAGCCAAAGCACGCTGGGTTGCTAAGGAGAGGTGATCAGCTGACTTATGTCAATAAACTGTGGTGATAAAGAATATATAGTTTATTAACGTAGCCAACCCTATAAGACGTTTGTTGACACTGGATAATAGAAACGTTTATGAATATACAAATTATACTTTTTACACCTCTATGATCACACAAGAAGAGTAAATTTTCTTAGTTGAAACTTACAGGTAGTCTTAAAGGCTAAGATAGACAGACAGACAGACAGACAGAGAAGACGGACAGATAGATAGATTGATAGATAGATAGATAGATAGATTGATGATGTTCATCGTTAAATCTAATAAATTAATGCAAGGGAAATGAATGCAATCAAATTTTGAGTTTTTGTATATGATGGTACAAGCACATTTAGACCTCACATAAACGAGAGAGAGATAGAGAGTAGGTACCTGGTGTTTCTTCGTTAAATGTATTTTGTATGCCTGGAACCATCATGTAAAATGTCTTATTTTCATAAAGACTACGTGGTCCCAAAAGTTGTTTGTTTATCGGCAAGGTCAATGGTATTCTATTCTGGCTTTTTGCAACCGGACAACTTGGTTTTTTGTTGGTATGCGACCATCCATCATATTTGGTGATGCCTGTTGTTTGGGGGTGCGTGCTAGACCAAGGCCGTTGAGAATGCTGACTGACGGTCTGAATGGATCAGCAGTATTTAAGGTGCAATGCCTAGGTGGAGAGTATGCATATGTCATATGGAGTAATTATTGCGATTTATACACCTAGAGTTTCAGGAACCTTTTTTATTTCAAGATAAATCCATCACTGTCCTCCCTCATGAGCGGGAGAGCGGCGCCCGGCATGTCGTTGCGCCAGTCTCTCTGGCGTTTTATCCATAGATGTGATAGGGTTTGTAACGCCACCCGCCGAGCAATTTTAGAAATACCGATGTCGGTGCTATTAGCTCGTATAGCTGTGAGGGTTCCATGCTGTGTGAGACAATTAGTGCCAGGAATGCAACACTTCATCTCTGATAGTTCTTAATATTAAAACCAATAGTTTTCAATTATCGACGTAATGGTCGGGTTTTAATATGAATGATGAAGAAAAATCCGTAGTTGTGTCCAATCAAAAGTGCAGCAATACAGATACCAATTGAAATTCGATTTCAAATATTATTTAATTAATCCATTAATTCCGAACCGCATATTTTGTTTATCTAAGAACCATCCACATACGCTACCTACTACTATTAATTTGCTGTCACTCAGAAGCGAGTATGATGATCATGCTATGATAAATGATTGAGTTTTGGGGATTTTTTGTTGGTGTGCTCTGAGGTAATAGAGGGCCTATGGGGCCCTCAGGTCGTTCACAGATGTTGGGGGCTACTTTAGTGCGGGAGGGTGGCGGCAGTGTTCTTTCCGGTGTTGGCGCTGTTGTCGTTCTGTTTACAGTCGGGTTAACTGGAAGGTATTGCAAATTTTAGTGTGGTGCCTCTGCGTTACAGTGTGTAGTAATCATCTCCCAGAGGGGGGTCGATTTGCACTTTTTATTGTTTGTTTTAAGATTATCCTGTAGCTTTTCGGTCCGGCCAACTTCATTTACTATTCGTTGGGAGCATCTCTTGCATAGTAGCTACTTTGGTAGTTTACTGTCGTCACGCTGGTAACATGGCCAGTCTAATGTAGTTGTTCATGGATACTGGTGGCTTTGATGCTCTAGATGAGTGTCACCGAGAATGGCTTTTTTTTTTTTTTTTTATTGGGCACCCTCCTACATCCTTGTGTAAGGTGGGCGCGGCTTTTACAGCGCCCAACAGGGAAGCATGCTAAGTTCATGCTTGCCTTTATGTCTCATGAATTAGGGCAGGCCTGAAGGGTGGGGCGTAGAAGCCTGAAGAGTCAATGGTTTTGTCTGCAGTGGGCTCCAACATCTTTCCCTGAATACGAATTCACAACTTTCGGGTTACAGCAGGTACCTACTTTGCTGCTAGGTGAACAGGGACCAAGGTGTAGGGCGCTTGTTT
>NW_024734332.1:0-3589 GCF_018991925.1 Homarus americanus | reverse complement strand
GGAGAGAGGAGAGGAGATTGATATTAGTGGTGGTGGAGGAAGAAGAGGTGATGTTTGTGATGGTGAAACTATGATGGAGGATGTTGAAGGAGGGAGTATATGGTGGAGATGTTTCCTTCCTTCCTCTCTCTCCCCTCCTTCCCCTACCCATCCCTCCCTTCCTCTACCCCTCTTCCCATCAGAACAAATTCGAGTCATATCAGCGGCTTTGCCCTGAGGGATGCTGAAGGGGTACTGGGGAGGTGCTGTGGGTAGGGGGGTGTGGGGTGCTGGTGGGAGAGGATATGCAGGGGAGACGAGGGTGTGCTGGGAGGGATGGGGGTGTTGGAGATATGGGATGGGCGGGTTTAGCACCAGAATAATGCGTGGGGACGTGTAGATACGAGGTTTAGAAGCTGGCATAAAACTGTGGTTGTGGTGGGAAGTGACGTTTGTGGTGTGGGATCTCTCTCTCTCTCTCTCTCTCTCTCTCTCTCTCAGGGCTACACATGCACAGTACCACTAAGGCTATATCTCGTAGCCCAGTAGTCCTTGGCCTTTATGACGCTACACCCGCCGGCTGCATCATTTTAGTCTCAGCTTTTCAATACAGCTTGACCGTGTCTGTCTGTCTGTCTGTCGGTGGGTGTGTATACAGTATTTGATGTGACTGTGTTTGGTTCTGTCTACCACCACCAGTCCCCAATCACCCCCTCCCCCTCTCACCACCTCCCCACCTCCTCCCTCCACCACCCCTCCCTCCACCCCCTCCCTCACACCACCCCTCCCTCCTCACACCACCCCTCCCTCACACCACCCTCCCTCACCCCCTCCCTCCCCTCTCACCACCTCCCCACCTCCTCCCCTCACACCCCTCACCCTCCCCTCCCTCCACCACCCTCCTCACCACCTCTCCACCCCTCCCTCCACCACCCCTCCCTCACCCCCTCACCACCTCCCACCTCCTCCCTCCACCACCCCTCCTCCACACCACCCCTCCCTCACCCCCCCCTCACCACCTCCCCACCTCCTCCCTCCCCACCCTCCTCACACACCCCTCCCCTCCACCACCCCTCCTCACACCACCCCTCCCTCCCCACCCCTCCCTCACACCACCCTCCCTCACCCCCCTCACCACCTCCCCACCTCCTCCCTCCACCACCCCTCCCTCCCACCCCCCCTCCCTCCACCCACCCCTCCCCTCACCCTCCCTCACACCACCCCTCCCTCACACCACCCTCCCTCACCACCCTCCCTCACCCCTTCACCACCTCCCCCTCCTCCCTCCACCACCCTCCCTCCACACCACCCCTCCCTCACCCCCCTCACCACCTCCCCACCTCCTCCCTCACACCACCCCTCCCTCACCACCCTCCTCCACCACCCTCCCTCCACCACCCCTCCTCCACCACCCCTCCTCACCACCCTCCTCACCCCCCTCACCACCTCCCCACCTCCTCCCTCACACCACTCCCTCCACACCACCCCTCCCTCCCACCACCCCTCCCTCCACACCACCCCTCCCTCACACCACCCCTCCCTCCACCACCCCTCCCTCACACCACCCCTCCCTCCCACCACCCCTCCCTCACCCCCTCACCACCTCCCCACCTCCTCCCTCACACCACCCTCCCTCCACCACCCCTCCCTCACCCCCCCTCCCCCCTCTCACCACCTCCCCACCTCCTCCGTCACACCACCCTCCCTCCACACCACCCCTCCCTCCACCACCCTCCCTCACACCACCCCACCCTCCCACACCACCCTCCCCTCACACCACCACCCTCATCTTCCCAGGTGTGTGGCCGTAAACCCTAGCTAACATAAACACTCTAATCCCAAGAAACTCTGAGAATCCACTCCCGTCAGAATGTGCTTTTAACAGTGGGGGTGTTTCATATCAGTGGCAAGCAGGGTGTGTGTGTGTGTGTGTGTGTGTCATGAGTGTGTGGAGACCCAGTGTTGGGGAAAATATACACACACAGCTTTAATTGAGTGTGCTGTGGTCAGAGAAAAGACAGACAGACAGACAGACAGACAGACAGACCAGACGCTTGGTAATATCTATCATCAGGTTGACACTAACTTTTGGATCCGGTTGAGATGTAATCCTTCCTTACCTACGTCACCACCTTCATTGACCTGGTGCGGGAGGTCAGGTTAGTTCACAGGTATCAGAGTGCCACCATTTTTCGACCAGTGCCAGGAGGAGGAGGAAGGAAGGCTGGAGGAGGTGGGGAGTGAGGGAGTGAGGTGAGGAGATACACACGCGTAAATAAACTCTATCATGCAAGCTTATTAGAAATTATGATGGTAATAAACACACACACACACACACACACACACACACACACACACACACACACACACACACACACACACACACACACACACACACACACACACACACACACACACACACACACACACACACACACACACACACACACACACACACAAGCCTGACTTTTACCATGATTATCACCAACACACGTACACACGCCTACACGCCACACCACCATAACACGGCTACACGCACTACCATCACACACACGCCACGCCACGCCACACCACCACCACACGCCACAGCCACACACACCCACACGCCACACCACCACACGCCCACACGCCACCACCACATTCACGCCACCACCACACGCTCACACGCCACCGCCACACGCCCACACGCCACCGCCACACTCCCACACGCCACCACCACACTCCCACATGTGACAGTTTCTCTCAAATCATGCAACGACTGACACACACACACACACACCACGTATAACTATATATTACCAAGAAAATACGTGGGTGGGAATGATGAGCAGGTGAGGGGTGGGTGTTGTGAGGTAGTGGAAAGATTATTAGTGAAATTGAAGGAAGTGAAAAGAAGAGTGGTGATGGAGGGTGGAGGTGGTGATGGAGAGTGAGTGAAGGAAAACAGTACAAGGAGGAGAGGGGAAGGAGGGAGGTTAGGTGAAGGAGAGGGAAGGAGGAGAGGGAGGGTAGGCAGAGGAGAGAGAGGGAGAGGGTGGGATTTACGCCCTGCATTGTCTCATAAGATAAGCGACCCAAACATTATTCATTGGATGAGTAACTACCCATGAAGGCTGGTTGGAGTTTTAGGATACCTGAGGTTGTGGTGGAGAAAGATGGGGGTTGTGGTGGAGAAAGATGGGGGTTGTGGTGGGGAAAGATGGGGTGTGGTGGGGAAAGATGGGGTTGTGGTGGAGAAAGATGGGGTTGTGGTGGAGAAAGATGGGGGTTGTGGTGGGGAAAGATGGGGGTTGTGGTGGAAAATATACCACTACCCACCTACCACCACTACAACAACTACCACCACCACTACACACTACCACTACCACCACTACCACCCCCCATACCACCATTGCTGCTGTTGTATATAGTCTCCGTTTTCACACATAATTGTTGTTGTTGTTGTAGTTGTTTGTAGCCCGTTTTGACATCTGTTATCACCGTTGTTCTCTCGATTTACCGCTTCATAACAGATGGCGCCAACATGTCAGTAACTTGTTTTACGCCATTTCGAACAGGCGTTAGTGCTGAGTACACACACATACATATATACACACACACACACACACAC
>NW_024734331.1:0-40481 GCF_018991925.1 Homarus americanus | reverse complement strand
TAGGTGTACCTGGGACTGTCAGAGGTACCTGGAAGTCAGGGGTGTACCAGTGAGTGTCAGTGAGCACTTGGGAGTGTCAGAGGTGTACCTGGGAGTGTCAGAGGTGTACCTGGGAGTGTCAGGAGGTGTATCTGGGAGTGTCGGACGTGTACCCTGGGAGTCTCAGAGGTGTACCAGGAATGTCAGTGGAGTACCTGGGAGTGTCAGAGGTGTACCTGGGAGTGTCAGAGGTGTACCTGGGAATGTCAGAAGTGTATCTGGGAGTGTCGGACGTGTACCTGGGAGTGTCGCATTGTACTAGGAATGTCAGTGGAGTACCTGGAGTGTCAGAGGTGTACCTGGGAGGTCAGAGGTGCACCTGGGAATGTCAGAGGTTTACCTGGGAGGTCAGGAGGTGTACCAGAGAGTGTCAGAGGTGTACCTGGAGTGTCGGGAGGTGTACCTGGGAGTGTCTGGGGTGTACCTGGGAGTATCTGGAGGTGTGCCTGGGAGTGTCTGAGGTGTACCTGAGAGTGTCAGAGGTGTACCTGGGAGTGTCAGAGGTGTACCAGGAGTGTCAGGGGTGTTCCAGGAGGTCAGTGGAGTACATGGGAGTGTCAGAGGTGTACCAGAAGTGTCTGAGGTGTACCAAGGAGTGTCAGAGGTGTACCTGGGAGCTTGAGGTACCTGGGAGTGTCTGAGGTGTACCTGGGAGTGTCAGGGGAGAACCAGGAGTGAAATAGGTGTACCTGGGAGCTGAGAGGTGTACCAGGGAGTGTCTGAGGTGTACCTAGGAGTCAGAGGTGTACAAGGGAGGTCAGAGGAATACCTAGGAGTGAGAGGTGTTTGGGAGTGTCAGAGGCACCTAGAGTATCGGAAGCTTACCTGGGAATGTCGGAGTTGTACCTGGGAGTGTCGGAGGCGGAATTGGGAGTGTCAGAGGTACCTGGGAGTATCAGAATGTGTACCTGGGAGTGTCAGGGTGTACCAGGGAGTGTCTGAGGTGTACCTGGGAGTGTCAGAGGTGACCTGGGAGTGTCGGAGGTACCTGGCAGTGTCTGAAGTGTACCTGGCAGTGTCAGCAGTGTACCTGGGGTGTCACCGGTGTACCTGGGAGGTAGAGGTGTCATCAGGGAGTGACAGAGGAGTACCTAGGAGTGTCAGAGGTGTACCTGGGAGTGTGAGAAGTGTACCTGGGAGTGTCTGTGGTGTACCGAGTGTCAGAGGTGTAACTGGAGTGTCAGGGTGTACCAGGGAGTGTCAGTGGAGTACCTGGGAGGTCAGAGGTGTACCTGGGAGTGTCAGAGGTGTACCTGGGAGTGTCAAAGGTATCTGGGAGTGTCGGACGTGTACCTGGGAGTGTCAGAGGTGTACCAGGGAATGTCAGTGGAAAACCTGGGATGTCAGACGGTACCTGAGAGTCAGAGGCACGAAGTGTCTGAGGTGTACCAAGGAGTGTCAGAGGTGTACCTGGGAGCTGGAGGTGTACTTGGGAGTGTCTGAGGTGTACCTGGGAGGTTGGGGAGAACCAGTGAGGGAAATAGGTGTACCTGGGAGGTCAGAGGTACCAGGGAGTGTCTGAGGTGTACCTAGAGTGTCAGAGGTGTACAAGGAGTGTCAGAGAATACCTAGGATTGTGAGAGGTGTTTTGGGAGTGTAGAGGTGTACCTAGGAGCACGGAAGTTTACCTGGGAGTGTCGGAGGTAGACCTGGGAGTGTCGGAGCGGTAATTGGGAGTGTCAGAGGTGTACCTGGGAGTATCAGAATGTGTATCTGGGAGGCTGGGGGTACCAGGGAGTGTCTGAGGTGTACCTGGGAGTGTCAGAGGTGTACCTGGGAGTGTCGGAGGTGTGCACCTGGCAGTGTCTGAAGTGTACCTGGCAGTTTCAGCGGTGTACCTGGGAGTGTCACCGGTGTACCTGGAGTGTTAGGAGGTGCATCAGGAGTGACAGAGGAGTACCTAGGAGTGTCAGAGGTGTACTTGGGAGTGTGAGAAGTGTACCTGGGAGCAGCTGCAGGTGTACCTGGGAGGCTGAGGTGTAACTGGGAGTGTCGGGGGTGTACCAGGGAGTGTCAGTGGAGTACCTGGGAGTGTCAGAGGTGTTCCTGGGAGTGTCAGAGATGTACCTGGGAGTGTCAAGGTGTCTGGGAGGCGGACGTACCTGGGAGGTCAGAGGTGTATCAGGAGTGACAGAGGAGACCTAGGAGTGCAGAGGTGTACTTGGAGTGTGAGAAGTGTACCTGGGAGTGTCTGGTGGTGTACCTGGGAGTGTCAGAGGTGTAACTGGGAGTGTCAGGGGTGTACCAGGAGTTTTCAGGAGTACCTGGGAGTGTCAGAGGTACCTGGGAGTGTCTGGGTGTACCTGGGAGTGTCTGAGGTGTACCTGGAAGTGTCAGAGGTGTACCTGGGAGTGTCAGAGGTGTACCTGGCAGTGTCACGGTGTACCTGGGAGTGTCACCGGTGTACCTGGGAGGTTAGAGGTATCAGGGAGTGACAGAGGAGTACCTAGGAGTGTCAGAGGTGTACCTGTGGAGGTGAGGAGTGTACCTGGGAGGTCAGCAGGTACCTGGGAGGTCAGAGGTGTAACTGGGAGGTCAGGGGTGTACCAGGGAGGTCAGTGGAGTACCTGGGAGTGTCAGAGGTGTACCTGGGAGTGTCAGAGGTGTACCTGGGAGGTCGGTGTATCTGGGAGGGTCGGACGTACCTGGAGAGTGTCAGAGGTGTACCAGGAATGTCAGTGGGAAACCCATGCTCAGACGTGTACCTGAGAGTGTCAGGAGGTGTACCTGGGAGGTCAGAGGTGTACCTGGGAGGTCAGAGGTACCAGAGAGTGTCAGAGGTGTACCTGGGAGTGTCTGGGGTGCACCTGGGAGTTCCAAAGGTACCTGGGAGAATGAGAGGTGTACCTGGGAGTATCAGAGGTGTACTTGGGAATATCGGAGGTGTACCTGGGAATATCCTTTGTGTACCTGGGAGTGTCAGAGGTGTACCTGGGAGTGTCGGAGGTGCGTACTTGGGAGTGTCATGTCCCTGGGAGGTCAGAGGTGTACCTGGGAGGTTGGGGTGTACCAGGAGGCTGGTGTGGAGCACCGGAGGTCAGAGGTGTACCTGGGAGGTCGGAGGTGTACATGGAGTGGTGAGAGGGTACCTGGCAGTGTCAGCGGTGTACCTGGGAGTGTCAGGAGGTGTACCTGGGAGTGTCTGAGAGGTACCTGGGAGTGTCTGAGGTGTACCTGGGAGTGTCGGAGGTGTACCACAGTGTCATGGTGTACCTGGGAATGTCAGAGTATACCAGGGAGGTCAGTGAGTACCTGGGAGTCTCAAAGGTGTACCTGGGAGTATCAGAGGTGCATTGAATATCGGAGGTGTACTGAATATCTTTGTGTACCTGGGAGTGTCAGAGGTGTACCTGGGAGTGTCGGAGGTGCACTGGGAGTGTCACAGAGTACCCGGGATTGTCAGAGGTGTACCTGGCAGTGTCAGGTGTACCTGGGAGGTCTGAGATGTACCTGGGAGGTCAGAGGTGTATTCGGAGAAGCGGACGTAACTGGAGGTCGGAGGTGTACCACGGAATGTCAGTGGAGGCCTTGGGAGTGCTCAGAGGTGTACCTGGGAGTGTCAGAGGTGTACCCTTGGAGTTTCATAGGTGTACCTGGGAGTGTCGGAGGTGCACCTTGAGCTCATAGGGTGCTGGAGCGTGAGAGGTGTACCTGGGAGGTCAGGAGGTGCACCCGGGAGTGTCAGAGGTGTACCTGGGAGCCGGAGGTACCTGGAGGTGGGAGAAGTGTACCTGGGAGGTTCCTGGTGTACCTGGGAGTGTCTGAGGTGTACTTGGGAGGCCGGGGCATCCCTGGGAGGTCAGAGGTGTACCTGGGAGTGTCAGGTGTACCAGGAGTGTCAGTGGAGTACCTGGGAGGTCAGAGGCACCTGGGAGTGTCGAGGTGCACATGGAGTGTGAGAGGTACCTGGGAGTGTCTGAGGTACCTGGGAGTGTCTGAGGTGTACCTGGGAGTGTCGGAGGTGTACCAAGCAGTGTCAGCGGTGTACCTGGGAGTGTCAGAGGTGTACCAGGAATGTCAGGAGTACCTCGGAGTGTCAAAGGATGTACCTGGGAGTGTCAGAGGTGTACCTTGGAGTGTCAGAGGTGTACCTGGGAGTGTCAGAGGTGTACCAGCAGTGTCGGAGGTGTACCTGGAGAGGTGAGAATTGTCTCCTGGGAGTGTTTGGGGTGTACCTGGGGAGTGTCTTGAGGTGTACCTGGGAGGCTAAAACCTGGGAGTGTCAGAGCTGTACCTGGGAGGCTGGGTGTACCAGGGAGGCCAGTGGAGTACCTGGAGTGTCAGAGGTGTACCTGAGTGTCGGAGGTGCACATGGAGTGTCAGAGGTGTACCTGGCAGTGTCAGCGGTGTACCTAGTATTGTCAGAGGTGTGCCTGGGAGTGTCTGAGGTACCTGGGAGTGTCTGTACCGGAGTGTCTGAGGTGTACCTGGGAGTGTCAGAGAAGTAGCAGGAGGTCACAGAGCGGCCTGGGAGTGTGAGGTGTACCTGGATTGTGAGAGGTACCAGGAGTGTCTGAGGTGCTACCTGGGAGGTCAGAGGTGTACCTGGGAGGTCAGGAGGTGTAAGGGGAGGTCTGAGGTGTACCTGGGAGTCAGAGGTGTACCAAAGAGGTTAGAGGAATACCTAAGAGTGTCAGAGGTGTACCTGGGAGTGTCACAGGAGCACCTGATGGTCAAAGGTACCTGGCAGTGTAAGAGTTGTTCCTGGGCGTGTCAGAGATGTACCAGGGAGTGTCAGAGGTGTAACTGGGAGGTCGGACGTGTATCTGAGAGTGTCAGAGGTGTACCAGGGCATGTCAGTGGAGCACTCTGGTGTGTCAGAGGTGTACCTGGGAGTGTCAGAGATGTACCTTGGAGTGTCAGGAGGCTTGGGCATATCAGAGGTGTACCTGGGAGTGTCTGAGGTGTACCTGGTGTCTGAGGTGTACCTGGCAGTGTTCGAGGTGTACCTGGCTGTGTCAGCGGTGTACCTGGAGTGTCAGAGGTGTACCTGGAAGTCAGGGGTGTACCAGTGAGTGTCAGTGAGCACGGGAGGTCAGAGGTACCTGGGAGTGTCAGAGGTGTACCTGGGAGTGTCAGAGGTGTATCTGGGAGTGTCGGACGGTACCTGAGGGTCAGAGGTGTACCAGGGAATGTCAGTGAGTACCTGGGAGTGTCAGGAGGTGTACCTGGGTGTCAGAGGTACCTGGGAATGTCAAAAGTGTATCTGGGAGTGTCGGACGGTACCTGGGAGTGTCAGAGGTGACCAGGAATGTCAGGAGTACCTGGGAGTGTCAGAGGTGTACCTGGGAGTGTCAGAGGTGTACCTGGGAGTGCTGAGGAGGTGTACCTGGGAATGTCAGAGGTTTACCTGGGAGGTCAGAGGTGTACCAGAGAGTGTCAGAGGTGTACCTGGGAGTGTCGGTACCTGGGAGTGTCTGGGGTGTACCTGGGAGTATCCGGTGGTGTACCTGGGAGTGTCTGAGGTGTACCTGAGAGTGTCAGAGGTGTACCTGGGAGTGTCAGAGGTGTACCAGGGAGTGTCAGGGGTGTTCCAGCGAGCGTCAGGGAGTACATGGGAGGTGGAGAGGTGTACCTGAGAAGTGTCTGAGGTGTACCAAGGAGTGTCAGAGGTGTACCTGGGAGTTTCTGAGGTGTACCTGGGAGGTTCGAGGTACCTGGGAGTGTCAGGGGAGAACCAGGGAGTGAAATAGGTGTACTGGGAGTGTCAGAGGTGTACCAGGGAGTGTCTGAGGTGTACCTAGGAGTGTCAGAGGTGTACAAGGAGTGCTGGGAGGAATACCTAGGATTGTGAGAGGTGTGCTGGGAGTGTCAGAGGTGCACCTAGGAGTATGGAAGTTACCTGGGAGTGTCGGAGTGTACCTGGGAGTGTCGGAGGCGGAATTGGGAGTGTCAGAGGTGTACCTGGGAGCATCAGAATGTACCTGGGAGTGTCAGGGGTGTACCATTGAGTGTCTGAGGTGTACCTGGGAGTGTCAGAGGTGTACCTGGGAGTGTCGGAGGTGTACCTGGCAGTGTCTGAAGTGTACCTGGCAGTGTCAGCGGTACCTGGGAGGTCACCGTGTACCTGGGAGTGTTAGAGGTGTATCAGGGAGTGACAGAGGAGTACCTAGGAGTGCTGGGAGGTACCTGGGAGTGGGAGAAGTGTACCTGGGAGTGTCCAGGTGTACCTGGGAGTGTCAGAGGTGTAACTGGGAGTGTCAGGGGTGTACCAGGAGTGTCAGTGGAGTACCTGGGAGTGCTGGAGAGGTACCTGGGAGTGTCAGAGGTGTACCTGGGAGGTCAAAGGTGTATCTGGGAGTGTCGGACGTGTACCTGGGAGTGTCAGAGGTGCACCAGGAATGTCACTGAAAACCTGGGAGGTCAGACGGTACCTGAGGAGTCAGAGGTACCTGGAGTGTCAGAGGTGACCAGGAGGTCAGGGTGTTCCAGGAGTGTCAGTGAGTACATGGGAGTGTCAGAGGTGTACCTAGAAGTGTCTGAGGTGTACCAAGGAGTGTCAGAGGTGTACCTGGGAGTTTCTTGGAGGTACCTGGGAGTGTCTGAGGTACCTGGGAGGTTGGGGAGAACCAGTGAGTGAAAAAAATTTGGGAGGCTGGGAGGTGTAGCAGGGAGTGTCTGAGGTGCCTAGGAGTGTCAGAGGTGTACAAGGAGTGTCAGAGGAATACCTAGGATTGTGGAGAGGTGTTTTGGGAGTGTCAGAGGTGTACCTAGGAGTATCGGAAGTTTACCTGGGAGTGTCGGAGTTGTACCTGGGAGAGTCGGAGGCGGGAATTGGGAGTGTCAGAGGTGTACCTGGGAGCATCAGAATGTGTACCTGGGATGTCAGGGTGTACCAGGGAGTGTCTGAGGTGTACCTGGGAGTGTCAGAGGTACCTGGGAGTGTCGGAGGTGTACCTGGCAGTGTCTGAGTGTACCTGGCAGTTTCAGCGGTGTACCTGGGAGTGTCACCGGTACCTGGGAGTGTTAGAGGTGTATCAGGGAGGACAGAGGAGTACCCAGGGAGTGTCAGAGGTGTACTTGGGAGGTGGGAGAAGTGTACCGGGAGTGGTTCACAGGTGTACCTGGGAGGCCGGAGGTGTAACTGGGAGTGTCAGGGGTGTACCAGGGAGTGTCAGTGAGTACCTGGGAGGTCAGAGGTGTACCTGGGAGTGTCAGAGATGTACCTGGGAGTGTCAAAGGTATCTGGGAGTGCCGGACGTGTACCTGGGAGTGTCAGGAGGTGTATCAGGGAGGACAGAGCACCTAGAGTGTCAGAGGTGTACTTGGGAGTGTTGGGAGTGTCTGCGGTGTACCTGGGAGTGTCAGAGGTGTAACTGGGAGTGTCAGGTGTACCAGGAATGTCAGTGGAGTACCTGGGAGCGCAGAGGTGTACCTGGGAGTGTCAGAGGTGTACCTGGGAGTGTCAAAGGTGTATCTGGGAGTGACGTACCGAGACTGGGGGAGGTGTACCAGGGAATGTCGGTGGAAAACCTGGGAGTGTACCTGGGAGTGTCAGACGTGTACCCTGAGAGTGTAGAGGTACCTGGGAGGAGGGTACCTGGGAGTGTCAGAGGTGTACCCAGAGGTCAGAGGTGTACCTGGCCTGAAGTGAGAGCTGTACCTGGAAGTATCAGAGGTGTACCTGGGAATATCGGAGGTGTACCTGGGAATATCGATGTGTACCTGGGAGGTCAGAGGTATACCTGGGAGCATGGAGTTGTACCTGGGAGTGTCGGAGGCGTGACCTGGGAGTGTCAGAGGTGTACCTGGGAATATCAGAGGTCTTCCTGGGAGTATCAGAGGTGCAATGGGAATGTCAGAGGTATACCAGGGAGTGTCAGTGAGTACCTGGGAGTCTCAAAGGTGTACCTGGGAGACAGAGAGGTACCTGGGAATACGAGGTACCTGGGAATATCCTTTGTGTGCCTGGGAGTGTCAGAGGTGACCTGGGAGGTCGGAGGTGTACTTGGGAGTGTCACAGGAGACCTGGGATTGTCAGGAGGCGTACCTGGCAGTGTCAGAGGTGTACCTGGGAGTGTCTGAGATGTACCTGGGAGTGTCAGAGGTGTTCTGGGATGGACGGGTAACTGGAGTGTCAGAGGTGTACCACGGAATGTCAGTGAGCACCTGGGATGCAGAGGCACCAGAGTCAGAGGTACCCTTGAGTCATAGGTGTACCTGGGATTGTCAAGGTTGAAACTGGGAGGAGGCGCACCTGGGAGGCATTGAGTTTCACAGCGTGCCTGGGAGGTCAGAGGTGTACCTGGGAGTGTCAGAGGTGTACCCGGGAGTGTCAGAGGTGCCTGGGAGGTCGGAGTTGTACCTGGGAGTGGAGAAGCCTGGGAGTGTCTCAGGTGTACCTGGGAGTGTCTGGAGGTACTTGGGAGTGTCAAAGGTGTCCCTGGGAGTGTTGTACCTGGGAGGTCAGGTGTACCAGGGAGTGTCAGTGGAGTACCTGAGTGTCAGAGGTACCTGGGAGTGTCGGAGGTGTACATGGAGTGTGAGAGGTGTACCTGGCAGTGTCAGCGGTGTACCTGGGAGAGTCAGAGGTGTACCTGGGAGTGTCTGAGGTGTACCTGGGAGTGTCTGAGGTGTACCTGGGAGTGTCGGAGGTGTACCAAGCAGTGTCAGCGGTGTACCTGGGAGTGTCAGAGGTGTACCAGGAATGTCAGTGGAGTACCTCGGAGTGTCAAAGGATGTACCTGGGAGTGTCTGAGGTGTATCTGGGAGTGTCAGAGGTACCTGGAGTGTCAGAGGTGTACCTGTTAGTGTGGAGGTACCTGAGAGGTGTGAGAATTGTCCTGGGAGTATCTGAGGAGGCCTGGAGTGTCAGGTGCACCTGGAGTGTCAGAGCTGTACCTGGCAGTGCACAGCGTGTACCTAGGATTGTCAGAGGTGTGCATGGGAGTGTCTGAGGTGTAACTGGGAGTGTCTGTGGTGTACCTGAGTGTCAGAGGTGTGTCTGGGAGTGTCGGACGGTACCTGGGAGTGTCAGAGGGTACCAGGGAATGTCAGTGGAGTACCTGGGAGTGTCAGAGGTGTACCTGGAGTGTCAGAGGTACTCGGAATGTCAGAAGTGTATCTGGGAGTGTCGGACGTGTACCTGGGAGTGTCAGGGGGGTACTAGGGAATGTGAGTACCAGGAGTGTCAGAGGTGTACCTGGGAGTGTCAGAGGTGTACCTGGGAATGTCAGAGGTTTACCTGGGAGTGTCAGAGCTGTACCTGGGAGGTCAGGTGTACCAGGAGTGTCAGTGGAGTACCTGGGAGGTCAGGAGGTACCTGGGAGTGTCGGAGGCATGGAGTGTCAGAGGTGTACCTGGCAGTGTCAGGGCGACCTAGTATTGTCAGAGGTGTGCCTGGGAGGTCTGAGGTGTATCTGGGAGTGTCTGTTTACCTGGGAGTGTCTGAGGTACCTGGGAGTGTCGAGAAGTAGCAGGAGTGTCACAGATACCGGGAGGAGAGGTACCTGGGAGAGAGAGGTACCTAGGAGTGTCTGAGGTGTACCTGGGGAGTGTCAGAGGTGTACCTGGGAGGTCAGGAGGTTTGTAAGGGGAGTGTCTGAGGTGGTACCTGGGAGGTCAGGTACCAAAGAGTGTTAGAGGAATACCTAAGAGTGTCAGAGGTGTACCTGGGAGTGTCACAGGAGTACCTGATTGTCAGAGGTGTACCTGGCAGTGAAGAGGTGTCCTGGCCGTGTCAGAGATGTACCAGGAGGTCAGAGGTGTAACTGGGGAGTGTGACGTATCTGGGAGTGTCAGAGTACCAGGGTATGTCAGTGGAGTATTTGGAGTGTCAGAGGTGTACCTGGGAGTCTAGAGATGTACCTTGGAGTGTCAGAGATGTACCTGGGCGTATCAGAGGTACCTGGAGTGTCTGAGGTGTACCTGGCAGTGTCTGGAGGTGTACCTGGCAGTGTCTGAGGTACCTGGCTGCGGCAGCGGTGTACCTGGGAGGTTAGGAGGTACCTGGGAGTCAGAGGTATACCAGTGAGTGTCAGTGAGTACTGGGAGTGTCAGAGGTGTACCTGGGAGTGTCAGAGGTGTACCTGGGAGTGTCAGAGGTATCTGGGAGTGTTGGACGTGTACCTGGGAGGTCAGAGGTGTACCAGGAATGTCAGTGGAGTACCTGGGAGGTCAGAGGTGTACCTGGGAGTGTCAGAGGTGTACCTGGAATGTCAGAAGTGTATCTGGGAGTGTCGGACATGTACCTGGGAGTGTCAGTGGTGACTAGGAATGTCAGTGGAGTGCACTGGGAGTGTCAGAGGTGTACCTGGGAGTGTCAGAGGTGTACCTGGGAATGTCAGAGTTTACCTGGGAGTGTCAGTAGGTACCAGAGAGGCTGAGAGGTACTGGGGAGGAGGTGTACCTGGGAGGTCTGGGGTGTACCTGGGAGTATCTGCGGTACCTGGGAGTGTCTGAGGTGTACCTGAGAGTGTCAGAGGTGTACCTGGGAGGTCAGAGGTACCAGGGAGGTCAGGTGTGTTCCCAGGAGTGTCAGTGGAGAGTACATGGGAGTGTCAGAGGTGTACCAGAAATGTCTGAGGAGTAACAAGAGTGTCAGAGGTGTACCTGGGAGTTTTGAGGTGTACCTGGGAGTGTCTGAGGTGTACCTGGGAGTGTCAGGGGAGAACCAGGAGTGAAATAGGTGTGACTGGGAGGTCATAGGTGTACCAGGAGGCCTGTGGTACCTAGAGTGTCAGTGTATGCGGGAGTGTCAGAGGAATACCTAGGATTGTAAGAGGTGTATCTGGAGTGTCCAGAGGTGTACCTAGGAGTATCGGAACTTACCTGGGAGGTCGGAGTTGTACCTGGAGTGTCGGAGGCGGAATTGGGAGTGTCAGAGGTGTACCTGGGAGTATCAGAATGTACCTGGGAGTGTCAGGGGGTACCAGGAGTGTCTGAGGTGTACCTGGGAGTGTCAGAGGTACCTGGGAGTGTCGGAGGTGTACCTGGCAGTGTCTGAAGTGGCACTTGGCAGTTTCAGCGGTGTACCTGGGAGTGTCACCGGTGTACCTGGGAGTGTTAGAGGTGTATCAGGTAGTGACAGAGGAGTACCTAGGAGTGTCAGAGGTGTGGGAGTGTGAGAAGTGTACCTGGGAGTGTCAGGGGTACCTGGGAGGACAGAGGTGTAACTGGGAGTGCAGGGGGTGTACCAGGAGTGTCAGGTGAGTATCTGGGGGAGGTCAGAGGTGTACCTGGGGGTGTCAGAGGTGTACCTGAGAGGTCAGAGGTGTATCTGGGAGGCCAGAGGTGACCTGGGAGGTAGAGGAAAACAGAGTCAGGTACCTGGGAGGTTTGGGAATGGGAGTCTCAAAGGTGTACCTGGGAGTATCAGAGGTGTAATGGGAATATCGGAGGTACCTGGGAATATCGATTGTGTACCTGGGAGTGTCAGAGGTATACCTGGGAGTGTCGGAGTTGTACCTGGGAGTGTTTGAGGCGGACCTGGGAGGTCAGAGGAGTACCTGGGAATATCAGATGTCTTCCTGGGAGTATCAGAGGCCTGGGAATGTCAGAGGCATACCAGGAGTGTCAGTGGAGTACCTGGGAGTCTCAAAGGTACCTGGGAGTATCAGAGGTACCTGGGAATATCGGAGGTGTACCTGGGAATGTCCTTTGGTGCCTGGGAGGCCAGAGGTACCTGGGAGTGTCGGAGGTACTTTGGGGAGGTCACAGGAGTACCTGGGAGAGAACCTGGCAGTGTCAGAGGTGTACCTGGGAGTGTCCGAGATGTGCCTGGGAGGTTGGAGAGGAATGTGGGAGCACGGGACGTGAACTGGGAGTGTCAGAGGTGTACCACGGAATGTCAGTGAGCACTTGGGAGTGTCAGAGGTGTACCTGGGAGTGTCAGAGGTGTACCCTGGGAGCTCTGGTGGGACTGTCAGAGGCACCGGAGGTCGAGGTGCCCCGGGAGTGTGAGAAGGGTGCCTGGAGTGTCGGAGGCACCTTGAGTTTCACAGGTGCACCTGGGAGTGTCAGAGGTACCTGGGAGGTCGAGGTACCCGGGAGTGCAGGATGTCACCAGAGGCGGAGGTACCTGGAGTGTGAGAAGTGTACCTGGGAGGTACCTGGGAGTGCTGAGGTACTGGGAGTGTCCAAAGGTGTCCCTGAGCAGTGAGGTGGACCTGGGATGCCAGGGGTGTTCCAGGAGTGTCAGTGAACCTGGGAGTGTCGAGGGGTACCTGCAAGTGTCGGAGTAAAGATGGAGGTGAGAGGTACCTGGCAGTGTCAGCGGTGTTCCTGGGAGTGTCAGAGGTGGCACCTGGAAGTGTCTGAGGTACCTGGGAGGTCTGAGGTGGGAGTGTCGAGGAGTATCACTAGAGTGTCAGAGGAGTACCTGTGGAGTGGGTTTACCCAGAGTGTGAGAAGTTTAGATGCTCCTGGGAGTTTCTGAGGTGTGCCTGGAGTCGTCTGAGGTGTACCTGGGAGTGTCAGGGGAGAACAAGGAGGAAAGAGGTGTACCTGGGAGGTCAGAGGTACCAGGGAGTGCCTGAGGTGTACCCAGGAGGCCGAGGTGTACCAGGGAGGTCAGAGGAATACCTAGGAGGTGAGAGGTGTACCTGGGAGGTCAGAGGTACCTAGAGTATCGGAAGTACCTGGAGGCCAGGAGTTGTACCTGGGAGGTCGGAGTGGACCTGGGAGTGTCAGAGGTATACCTGGGGAGTATCAGAATGTGTACCTGGGAGTGTCAGAGGAGTACCTGGGAATGTCAGAAGTATACCAGGAGGTCAGTGGGCACTGGGAGTCTCCAAAGGTGTACCGGGAATATCGGAAGTGTACTCAGAATATCGGGAGGTGTACCTGGGAGGCCAGAGGTGTACCAGGGTGGCAGTGAATGCCGGGAGTCTCAAGGTGTACCTGGGAGTATCAGAGGTGTACCTGGGAACACGGAGGTGTACCTGGGAATATCGAAGGTGCACCTGGGAGGTCAGGAGGTGTAACAGGGTATGTCAGTGGAGTACTTTGAGTGTCAGAGGTGTACCTGGGGAGGTCAGAGATGTACCTTGAGTGTCAGAGATGACCTGGTGTGTCAGAGGTGTACCTGGGAGTGTCTGAGGGTACCTGGCAGTGTCTGAGGTGTACCTGGCAGTGTCTGAGGTGTACCTGGCAGTTAACGGGTACCTGTGAGGTCAGCGTGTCCTGGGTGTTAGAGGTGTATCAGGAGTGACAGAAGATTACCTAGGAGTTAGGGGTGTACCTGGAGTCATGGGGGTGTACCAGTGAGTGTCAGGAGCACTTGGGAGCAGTCGAGGTACCTGGGAGTGTCAGAGGTGTACCTGGGAGGTCAGAGATGTATCTGGGAGTGTCGGACGTGTACCTGGGAGTGTCAGAGGTGGTACCAGGAATGTCAGTGAGTACCTGGGAGTGTCAGGAGGTGTCCTGGAGTGTCAGAGGTGTACCTGGGAATGTCAGAAGTGTATCTGGGAGTTTCGGACGTGTACCTGGGAGTGTCAGGGGTGGTACTAGGGAATGTCAGTGGAGTACCTGGGAGTGTCAGAGGTGTACCTGGGAGTGTCTGGGGTGTATCTGGGAGTATCTGCGGTGTACCTGGGAGTGTCAGGAGATGTACCTTGGAGTGTCAGAGATGTACCTGGGAGGTCAGAGGTGTACCGAGAGTGTCAGAGGTGTACCTGGGGAGGTTCGAGGTGAACCGAGTATCGGGGAGTACCTGGGAGTGTCTGAGTTGTACCTTGAGTGTCAGAGTGTACTGAGTGCCGGGGAGGTGTATCTGGGAGGTCAGGTGTACCAGGGAGTGTCAGTGGAGTACATGGGAGGTCAGAGGTGTACCTGGGAGTGTGGAGGTGTACATGGAGTGTCAGAGATACCTGTGTCGGAGGTGTACATGAGTGTCAGGAGGTGTACCTGCAGTGTCAAGGTGTACCAGTGTCAGGGTGTGCCTGGGTTTTGAGGTGTATCTGGGAGGTCAGAGGTGTACCTGGGGGTTCTGAGGTGTACCTGGCAGAGTGTAAGAGGTGTTCTGGCGTGTCAGAGATGTACCAGGGAGTGTCAGAGGTAACTGGGAGTGGGCGTGTATTGGGAGGTGAGGTGTACCAGGGTATGTCAGTGAGTATTTGAGTGTGAGGTGTGTGGGAGGCCGAGATGTACCTGAGTGTCAGAGATGTACCTGGGCGTATCAGAGGTGTACCTGGGAGTGTCCTGAGGTACCTGGTGTCTGAGGCCTGGCAGTGTTCAGGTGTACCTGGTCTGTCAGCGGTGTACCTGGGAGTGTCAGAGGTGTACCTGGGAGTCAGAGGTATACCAGTGAGGCAAGGTGGTGAGCATTGGGAGTGTCAGAGGTGTACCTGGGAGGCAGAGGTGTACCTGGGAGTGTCAGAGGTGATCTGGGAGGTTGGACGGTACCTGGGAGTGTCAGAGGTACCAGGGAATGTCAGTGGAGTACCTGGGAGTGTGTGAGGTGTACCTGGGAGGTCAGAGGTGTGGGAGGTCAGAGGTGTACCTGGAATGTCAGAAGGTATCTGGAGTGTCGGACATGTACCTGGGAGTGTCAGTGGTGTACTAGGGAACAGTGAGCACCTGGGAGGCCAGAGAGGTGTACCTGGGAGTGTCAGAGGTGTACCTGGGAATGTCAGAGGTTTACCTGGGAGTGTCAGGTGCAATTATGAGAGTGTCAGGAGGTGTACCTGGGAGGTCGGGAGGTACCCTGGAGTGGTCTGGGGTGTACCTGGGGAGCATCTGGCGTGTGGCACCTGGGGAGTGTCTGAGGTGTACCTGAGAGTGTCAGGAGGTGTGACCTGGGAGTGTCAGAGGTGTACCAGGGAGGTCAGGTGTGTGTTCTGAGGAGGCGTCAGGTGGAGTACATGGGAGTGTCAGGAGGTGTACCTAGAAATGTCTGAGGAGTACCAAAGGAGCAAGCCAGAGGTGTACCTGGGAGTTTGAGGTGGGAGTGTCTGAGGTGTACCTGGGAGGTCAGGGGGAGAACCAGAGTGAAATAGGTGGTACTTGGGAGGTGTCATAGGTACCAGGGGAGTGTCTGAGGGGTGTACCTAGAGTGTCAGTGTACAAGGAGTGTCAGAGGAATACCGAGATTGTAAGAGGCATTTGGGAGTGTCAGAGGTGTACCCCTAGGAGTATCGGAAGTTTACTGGGAGTGTCAGAGTTATACCTGGGACTGTCGGAGGCGGACCTGGGAGGTCAGAGGTGTACGGAGTATCAGGATGTGTACCTGGAGTGTCAGAGGTATACCTGGGAATGCAGGAGGTATACCAGGGAGTGTCAGTGAAGTACCAGGGAGTCTCAAGGTGTACCTGGGAGTACAGGATGTGTACTGGGAGTGTCTGAGGTACCTGGGAGGCTGGGGAGAACCAGGGAGGAAAGAGGTACCTAGGAGGCAGGGAGGTGTTCCAGGAGTGTCTGAGGTGTACTAGGAGTGTCAGAGGTGTACCAGGTAGTGTCAGAGGAATACCTAGGAGTGTGTGAGAGGTACCTGGGAGTGTCTGAGGTGTACCTGGGAGTGTCAGGGGAGAACCAGGGAGTGAAAGAGGTGTACCTGGGAGTGTCAGAGGTGTTCCAGGGAGTGTCTGAGGTGTACCTAGGAGTCAGAGGTGTACCTGGGAATGTCAGAGGTATACCAGGAGGTCAGTGAAGTACCTGGGAGTCTCAAAGGTGTACCTGGGAATATGGGAGGTGACGGGAATATCGGAGGTGAAACCAAGGAGTGTCAGAGGTGTACCTGGGAGTCTCAAAGGTGAACCAGGGAGTGTCAGAGGAGTACCTGGGAGGCCAGAGGGTGTACCAGAGTGTCAATGGAGTACCTGGGAGTCTCAAAGGTGTACCTGGGAGTATCAGAAGTGTACCTGGGAATATCGGAGGTGTACCTGGGAATATCGATTGTGTACCTGGGAGTGTCAGAGGTGTACCTGGGAGTGTCGGATACTTGGGAGTGTCACAGAGTACGTGGGATTGTCAGATGTGTACCTGGCAGTGTCAGAGGGGCATCGGAGTGTCGAGATGTACCTGGAGTGTCAGAGGTATCTGGGAGTGTCGGACGTGTAACTGAGAGTGTCAGTGTACCATGGAATGTCAGTGGAGTACTTGGGAGTGTCAGAGGTGTACCTGGAGTGTCAGAGGCCTTCAGGAGGTGTACTGGAGTTTCATAGGTGTACCTGGGAGGCCAGAGGTGTACCTGGGAGCAAGCCGGAGGCGTACCTGGGAGGTGAGAAGGTACCTGGGAGTGTCGGAGGCATGCACCTTTGGAGTTTACAGGTGTACTCAGAGGCCAGAGGTGTGGTACCTGGGAGGCCGAGGTAATCTGGAGGCCAGAGGCCTGGGAGTGTCGGAGGTACCTGGTAGTGTGTGAGAAGTGGCACTTGGGGAGTGTCTGGGGGTACCTGGGAGTGTCTGAGGCTTACTCAGAGTGTCAAAGGTGTCCTGGGGAGTGTCAGAGGTGTACCTGGGAGTGTCAGGGGTGCGTACCAGGGAGGCTAGTGGAGCACACCTGGAGTGTCAGAGGTACCTGGGAGTGCCGGAGGTGTACATGGAGGGGAGAGGTACCTGGCAGTGTCAGCGGTACCTGGGAGCAAGCCAGAGGTGTACCTGTGAGTGTCTGGAGGTGTTCCTGAGGCCTGAGGTGTACCTGGGAGTAAGCCGAGGAGCACCTGGGAGCAAGTTGGGAGAAATACCAGTTAGTGTCACAGGAGTACCTGGGAGGTGTGAGAGGCTTACCTGAGGTGAAAAGGTACTCAGAAGTGTCTGAGATGTACCTCAAGGAGTGCTCAGAGGCACCTGGGAGACCCTGGAGGTGTACCTGGGAGTGTCTGAGGTGTACCTGGGAGTGTCAGGGGAGTATCCAGGGAGTGAAAGAGGTGTACCTGGGAGTGTCAGAGTGTGCTCCAGGGAGGCCTGAGGTACCTAGGGAGGTCAGGTGTACTCAGGGAGTGTCAGAGGAATACCTAGGGAGTGTGTGGGGAGAGGGTACCTGGGAGGTTGGGGAGGTGTGCAAGGAGAGCATCGGAAGTTTACCTGGGAGTGTCAGAGTTGTACCTGGGACTGTCGGGAGTGGACCTGGGAGTGTCAGGTGTACTTGGGAGGTCAGAGTACTCTGGGAATGTCTGAGGTGTACTCTGGGAGTGTCAGGAGATACCAGGACAGTACACAGTGAAGTACCAGGAGTCAGTCTCAAAGGTACCTGGGAGTATCAGGATGTGTTCCTGGGAGTGTCTGAGGTGTACCTGGGAGTGTCAGGGGAGAACCAGGGAGTGAAAGAGGTGTACCTGGGAGTGTCAGAGGTGTTCCAGGGAGTGTCTGAGTTGTACCTAGGAGTGTGAGAGGTGTACCTGGGAGTGTCAGAGGTGTACCTAGGAGTAGTGGGAAATTTACCTGGGAGTGCTCAGAGTTGTACCTGGGACTGTCGGAGGTGGACCTGGGGAGGCCGAGGTGTACTTGGGAATATCAGGATGTGTACCTGGGAGTGTCAGAGGTGTACCTGGGAATGTCAGAGGTATACCAGGGAGTGTGAAGTACCAGGAGTCTCAAAGGTGTACCTGGGAGTATCAGGATGTGTACCTGGGAGTGTCTGAGGTGTACCTGGGAGTGTCAGGAGAACCAGGAGTGAAAGAGGTGTACCTGGGAGTGTCAGAGGTGTTCCAGGAGGTCTAGGTGTACCTAGGAGTGTCAGAGGTGTACCTGGGAATGTCAGAGTATACCAGGAGTGTCAGAGGTGTACCTGGGAGTCTCAGAGGTGAACCAGGGGAGGCCGAGGAGTACCTGGGAGTGTCAGAGGTGTCCAGGGAGTGTCAATGGAGTACCTGGGAGTTCAAAGGTGTACCTGGGAATATCGGAGGTGTACCCTGGAATATCGATTGTGACCTGGGAGTGTCAGAGGTGTACCTGGGAGTGTCGGGAGGTGTACTGGGAGTGTCACAGGAGTCCTGGGATTGTCAGAGGTGTACTGGCAGTGTCAGAGGTACCTGGGAGTGTCTGAGATGTACCTGGGAGTGTCAGAGGTGTATCTGGGAGGTCGGACGTGTAACTGAGAGTGTCAGAGGTGTACCATGGAATGTCAGTGGAGTACTGGGAGTGTCAGAGGTGTACCTGGGAGGTCAGAGGTGTACCTTGATTTTCATAGGTGTACCTGGGAGTGTCAGAGGTGTACCTGGGAGTGTCGGAGGTGTACCTGGGAGTGTGAGAAGGTACCTGGGAGTGTCGGAGGTGTACCTTGGAGTTTCATAGGTGTACCTGGGAGTCTCAGAGGTGTACCTGGGAGTGTCAGAGGTGTACCTGGGAGGTCAGAGGTACCTGGGAGTGTCGGAGGTGTACCTGGGAGTGTGAGAAGTGTACTTGGGAGTGTCTGGGTGTACCTGGGAGTGTCTGAGGTTTACTTGGGAGTGTCAAAGGTGTCCCTGGAGTGTCAGAGGTGTACCTGGGAGTGTCAGGGGTGTACCAGGAGGTTCAGTGGAGTACCTGCGAGTGTCAGAGGTGTACCTGGAGTGTCGGAGGTGTACATGGAGTGTGAGAGGTGTACCTGGCAGTGTCAGGGTGTACCTGGGAGTGTCAGAGGTGTACCTGCGAAGTGTCTGGAGGTGTACCTGGAGTGTCTGAGGTGTACCTGGGAGTGTCGAGGAGTACCTGGGAATGTCAGAAAAACAGTTAGTGTCACAGGAGTACCTGGGAGTGTGGGAGGTTTACCTGCGAGGTGAGAAGTGTACCTAGAAGTGTCTGAGATGTACCAAGGAGTGTCAGGAGGTGTACCTGGGAGTTTCTGGAGGTGTACCTGGGAGGTCTGAGGTGTACCTGGGAGTGTCAGGGGAGAACCAGGAGTGAAAGAGGTGTACCTGGGAGTGTCAGAGGTGTTCCAGGGAGTGTCTGAGGTGTACCTGGGAGTGTCAGAGATGTACCTGGGAGTGTCAGGAGGTGTACCTAGGAGTGTCAGAGGTGTACCTGGGAGTGTCAGGAGGTGTACCTGGGAGGTTGGGGCCAGTACCTGGGAGTGTCTGGAGGTGTACCTGGGAGTGTCAGAGGTGCCTGGGAGTGTCAGAGGTGCACTTGGGAGTGTCAGAGAGCACCTGAGTGTCTGAGGTCTGGGAGGTCTGAGGTGTACCTGCGGTGTCTGGAGGTGTACCTGGCAGTGTCTGGAGGTGTACCTGCAGTGTCAGCGGTGTACCTGGGAGGTCAGGTACCTGGGAGTGTCAGAGGTACCTGGAGTGTCAGATATGTACCTGGGAGTGTCAGAGGTGTATCTGGGAGTGTTGGACGTGTACCTGGGAGTGTCAGAGGTGTACCAGGGAATGTCAGTGGAGTACCTGGGAGGTCAGAGGTACCCGGGAGTGTCAGAGGTGTTGGGAGTGTCAGAGGTGTACCTGGGAGTGTCAGAGGTGTACCTGGGAGTGTCGGAGGTGTACCTGGGAGCACGGAGGTGTACTCATGAGTGTGAGGTGTACCTGGGAGTGTCTAGGTGTACCTGGGAGTGTCTGGGTGTACCTGGGAGTGTCTGAGGTGTACCTGGAAGTGTCAGAGGTGTACCTGGGAGGTCAGGAGGTGTACCTGGGAGTGTCAGGGGTGTACCAGGGAGTGTCTGAGGTGTACCTGGGAGTGTCGGAGGTGTACCTGGGAGTGTCGGAGGTGTACCTGGCAGTGTCTGAAGTGCACCTGGCAGTGTCAGCGGTGTACCTGGGAGTGTCACCGGTGTTTCTGGGAGTGTTAGAGGTGTATCAGGAGTGACAGAGGAGTACCTAGGAGTGTCAGAGGTGTACCTGGGAGTGTGAGGTACCTGGGAGTGTCTGGTGGTGCCTGGAGTGTCAGAGGTGTAACTGGGAGTCAGGGGTGTACCAGGGAGGTCAGTGGAGTACCTGGGAGTGTCAGAGGTGTACCTGGAGTGTCAGAGGTTAACCTGGGAGTGTCAGGAGGTGTATCTGGGAGTGTCGGACGTGTACCTGGGAGTGTCAGAGGTGTACCTGGGGTCGAGGGCTACCTGGGAGGCTGGGGTGTACCAGGGATTGTCAGTGGAGTACCTGCGAGTGTCAGACGTGTACCTGAGAGTGTGGGGGTGCTGGGGTGTCGAGGTGTGCCTGGGGTGTCAGAGATGTACCAGAGAGTGTCAGAGGTGTACCTGGGAGTGTCTGGGGTGTACCTGGGGTATCAGGGGAGTACCTGGGAGTGTCTGGGGTGTCCTGGGGTGTCAGAGGTGTGCCTGGGTGTCAGAGGGCTGCCTGGGAGTGTCAGGGGTGTACCAGGGATTGTCAGTGGAGCATGGGGTGTCAGAGTGTGCAAGTGTCGAAGGTGTGGGTGTCAGAGGTCTGCCAGTGTCAGCAGTGTGCCTGGAGTGTCAGGAGTTGGTGGCAAGTGTCTGGGGTGTGTAGGTGTCTGAGGTGTACAGGGAGTGTCTGAGGTGTGCCTGGTGTCAGAGTACCAGGGAGTGTCACATGAGTACCTGGGAGTGTGAGAGGTGTACCTGGGAGTGTGAGAGGTGTACCTAGGAGTTTCTGAGGTGTACTTGGGAGTGTCAGAGGTGTACCTGGGAGTGTCTGAGGTGTACCTGGGAGTGTCTGAGGTGTACCTGGGAGTGTCAGGGGAGAACCAGGGAGTGAAAGAGGTGTACCTGGGAGTGTCTGAGGTGTACCAGGGAGTGTCTAAGGTGTACCTGGGAGTGTCAGAGGTGTACAAGCGATAGTCAGAGGAATACCTAGGAGTGTCATAGGTGTACCTGGGAGTGTCAGAGGTGTGCCTAGGAGTATCGGAGGTTTACCTGGGAGTGTCGGAGTTGTACCTGGGAGTGTCGGAGGCGGACCTGGGAGTGTGAGAGGTGAACCAGGGAGTGTCAGAGGAGTACCTGGGAGTGTCAGAGGTGTACCAGGGAGTGTCAATGGAGTACCTGGAAGTCTCAAAGGTGTACCTGGGAGTATCAGAGGTGTACCTATGAATATCGGAGGTGTACCTAGGAATATCGATTTTATACCTGGGAGTGTCAGAGGTGTACCTGGGAGTGTCGGAGGTGTACTTGGGAGTGTCACAGGAGTACCTGGGATTGTCAGAGGTGTACCTGGCAGTGTCAGAGGTGTACCTGGGAGTGTCCGAGATGTACCTGGGAGTGTCAGAGGTGTATCTCGGAGTGTCGGATGTGTAACTGAGAGTGTCAGAGGTGTACCATGGAATGTCAGTGGAGTGCTTGGGAGTGTCAGAGATGTACCACCAGGGGTGTCAGGGGGTGTACCTTGGGTTTCATGGGTGTGCCTGGGGAGTGTCAGGGTGTGCCTGGGGAGTGTCAGAGGTGTACTTAGGAGTGTGAGAAGTTTACCTGGGAGTGTATGGGGTGTACCTGGGAGTGTCAGAGGAGCACCAGGGAGTGTCAGGGGTGTACCCTGGAGTGTCAGAGGTGTACCCGGGAGTGTCAGAGGTGTAACTGGGGTGTCGGAGAGTATACCTGGGAGCAGAAAGAGATGTGCCAGGGGTTGTCTGGGGGTGTGCCTGGAGTGTCTGAGGTGTACCTAGGAGTGTCAGAGGTGTACCTGGGAGTGTCGGAGGTGTACATGGAGTGTGAGAGGTGTACCTGGCAGTGTCAGCGGTGTACCTGGGAGTGTCAGAGGTGTACCTGCGAGTGTCTGAGGTGTACCTGGGAGTGTCTGAGGTGTACCTGGGAGTGTCGAGGAGTACCTGGGAGTGTCAGAGAAATACCAGTTAGTGTCACAGGAGTACCTGGGAGTGTGAGAGGTTTACCTGCGAGTGTGAGAAGTGTACCTAGAAGTGTCTGAGATGTACCAAGGAGTGTCAGAGGTGTACCTGGGAGTTTCTGAGGTGTACCTGGGAGTGTCTGAGGTGTACCTGGGTGTGTCAGGGGAGAACCAGGGAGTGAAAGAGGTGTACCAGGGAGTGTCAGAGGAATACCTAGGAGTGTGAGAGGTGTACCTAGGAGTATCGGAAGTTTACCTGGGAGTGTCAGAGTTGTACCTGGGACTGTCGGAGGCGGACCTGGGAGTGTCAGAGGTGTACCTGGGAGTATCAGGATGTGTACCTGGGAGTGTCAGAGGTGTACCTGGGAATGTCAGAGGTATACCAGGGAGTGTCAGTGAAGTACCAGGGAGTCTCAAAGGTGTACCTGGGAATATCGGAGGAGTACCTGGGAATATCGGAGGTGTACCTGGGAGTGTCAGAGGTGTACCAGGGAGTGTCAGTGGAGTACCTGGGAGTTTCAAAGGTGTGCCTGGAATTATCAGGGGTGTGCCTGGGGAATATCGGAAGTGTGCCTAGGAATGTCGAAAGGTGTGCCTGGGGAATTGTCAGGGTGTGCCTGGGGTGTCAGGGTTGTACCTGGAGTGTCACAGGAGTACCTGGGATTGTAAGAGGTGTACCTGGCAGTGTCAGAGGTGTACCTGGGAGTGTCAGAGATGTACCAGGGAGTGTCAGAGGTGTATCTGGGAGAGTCGGACGTGTACCTGGGAGTGTCAGAGGTGTACCAGGGTATGTCAGTGGAGTACTTGGGAGTGTCAAAGATGTACCTGTCAGTGTCAGAGATGTACCTTGGAATGTTAGTGTAATGATTGATTGTCAGACCAAAGCTTACAGCCCAGAATTATGTCACATATAACAGCGAGTACACCACAGACCTCGTGGTACCACCACTTTCCGGGTTGACACACCTCAGGTCGACCCAAGGGACTTGACCTCGCCCGCTAATGACGTGAGCCGGTGACCTACAACCGCACCTAGCCAAGACACCTGGCCAGGACCACACCTGCACACAATTATTCAGATCAAACCAGTTTAGTGTTAATTGTTAGAGGTCAGAAGCCGGCTGGGCCGACCCCATATAAAGGCCCTACAGTCCCGTCCACGGGCACTCGATATTCGACAGTCCATTACGATTATCATTCTGGTTGCTGTCATCTCTCTCCCGTTCGGGTCGTCTCTCGGTTCACTAAGCAGAGTCACGCACGTCCCCTCCCCAGGTCGGGAGGGAGACCTCCCGACCAGACCACAGCATCACCAGCTAAGCAGATTCTCCCATAGGAGGCAGCCCAGCCAGCACCCACTGGGCCTACGTCAGGGTACACGTGAGTCTTGTCAGAACGTCCTAGGGTGAGTTACCTACTGTGGGAAGTGTATTCATTCAGGTGTGTCAGAGAGTCAGTGTCAAGTAACGTAAAGCATAATGTGTTAGTACCCCGATATAATAGTGATATTAATGTGTCCATGTCATTGAGTGAGTTAATAAATAGTTGTATCAAGAGGTGTTTAACAAGTTGTCCCTTTAAGAAGGGATATATGTGTATTGACATACGAGATAAGATAAGCGTAGTGACGCTGTGCAAATAACATCCAGGCCACGCTACCAAGTTCCCTACCTTTACATTCCTACTCTCTATACTTCCTATATATATATATATATCTTCCTCTTCTCTGTTTATTTTGTCTCATTATATTAGAGATGTACCTGGGAGTGTCAGAGGTGTGCCTGGGAGTGTCGGAGGTGCACCTGGGAGTGTGAAATGTACCTGGGAGTGTCAGAGGTGTACCTGGGTGTGTCGGAGGTGTACCAAGCAGTGTCAGCGGTGTACCTGGGAGTGTCAGAGGTGTACTAGGGAATGTCAGTGGAGTACCAGTGTCAAGGATGTACCTGGGAGTGTCAGAGGTGTGCCTGGGGTGTCAGAGGTGTGCAGGGAGTGTCAGGGGTGTGCCTGTGTGGTGTCGGAGGTGTACCTGAAGTGTGAGGTGTGCACCTAGTGTCTGGGGGTGTGCAGAGTGTCTGAGGTGTGCCTGGGGTATCATAGGTGTGCCTGGGGGTGTCAGAGCTGTGCCTGGGAGTGTCAGGGGGTGTACCAGGGAGTGTCAGTGGAGTACCTGGAGTGTCAGAGGTGTTCTGGGGTGTCAGAGGTGCATGGAGTGTCAGAGGTGTACCTGGCAGTGTCAGCAGGTGTACCTGGGAGTGTCAGAGGTGCAGGAATGTCAGTGATACCTGGGGTGTCAAGATGTACCTGGGAGTGTCAGAGGTGTGCCTAGTGTCTGAGGGTGTACCTGGGAGTGTCAAGGTGTGCCTGGGAGTGTTAGAGCTATGCCTGCAGAGTGTCATGGGTGTACCAGGGTGTCAGTGGATTACCTGGGGTGTCAGAGGTGTACCTGGGAGTGTCGGAGGTGTACATGGAGTGTCAGAGGTGTACCTGGCAGTTTGAGCGGTGGTACTAGGATTGTCAGAGGTGTGCCTGGGAGTGTCTGAGGTGTGCCTGGGTGTCTGTGTACTGGGGAGTGTCTGGAGGTGTGCCTGGGGGTGTCAGAGAAGTTCCAGGGAGTGTCACAGGAGTGCCTGGGGTGTGGGTGTGCCTGGGGTTTGAGAGGTGTGCCTGGGGTGTTGGGGTGTGCCAGTGTGAGAGTGTCCTGGGGTGTCTGGGGTGTGCCTGGGGTCTGGGGTGTGCCTGGGGTGTCAGGGGCGACCCAGGGGTGAAAGGGGTGTGCCTGGGGTGTCAGAGGTGTGGGGGAGTGTCTGGGGTGTGCCGGTGTGGAGGTGTGCCAGGGGTGTCAGAGAATGCCTAGGAATGTCAGAGGTGTGCTGGGGAGTGTCAGAGGTGTGCTTAGGAGTATCAGGTTTACCTGGGAGTGTCAGGTTGTGGTTGGGAGTGTGGGAGGTGTGCCTGGGGAGCGTGAGAAGTGTGCCTGGGGTGTCGGAGGTGTGCCTGGGAGTGTCGGAGGTGTACCTGTAGTGTCAGAGGTGTAGGTGTCAGAGGTGTGCCTGGTAGTGTCAGCGGTGCCTGGGAATGTCTGGGGTGTGCCTGGGTGTGTCAGAGGTGTGCCTGGGGTGTCAGAGGTGCACTTGGGTGTCAGAGGAGCAACTTGGGTGTCTGGAGGTGTGCCTGGGAGTGTCTGGGGTGTACCTGGCAGTGTCTGAAGTGTGTGGCAGTGTCAGCGGTGGCCTCGGGTGTCGGCGGTACTGGGATTGTTAGAGGTGTATCAGGGAGTGACAGAGGAGTACCTGGGAGTGTCAGAGGTACCTGGGGTGTCAGAGGTGTACCCGGGAGTATCGAGGTGTGCCTGGGAGTGTCGAGGTGTGCCTGGGAGTGTCAGAGGTGTGCCTGGGGTGTCAGAGATGTGCCTGGGAGTGTCAGGGTGTATCTGGGAGTGTTGGACGTGTACCTAGGAGTCTCAGAGGTGTACCAGGGAATGTCGAGGTGCGCAGAGAGTGTCAGGAGGTGTACCTGGGAGTGTCGGAGGTGTGCCTGGGGGTGTCTGGGGGTACCTGGGGTATCAGGGGAGTACCTGGGGTGTCGGAGGTGTGCCTGCAGGTGTGAGAATGTGCCTGGGGTGTCTGGGGTGTACCAGGAAGTGTCAGAGGTGTCCTTGGGGTGTCAGAGGTGTATCTGGGAGTGTCAGGGGTGTACCAGGGAGTGTCTGAGGTGTGCCTGGGGTGTCAGAGTGTGCCGGGTGTGGAGGTGTACCTGGCAGTGTCTGGAAGTGTGCCTGGCAGTGTCACCGGTGCACCTGGGAGTGTTAGAGGTGTCAGGGGTGACAGAGGGTACCTTGGGTGTCAGAGGTGTGCCTGGAGTGTGTACCTGGGAGTGTCTGCGGTGTACATGGGAGTGTCAGAGGTGTACCTGGGTGTCAGGGGTGTGCCAGGGAGTGTCAGTGGGTACCTGGGAGTATCAGAGGTGTACCTGGGTGTGGGGGTGTACCTGGCAGTGTCAGAGGTGTCTGGGGTGTCGGACGTGTACCTGGGGTGTCTGAGGTGTACCAGGGATGTACGTGGATTACCTGGGGTGTCAGACGTACACAGTGTCAGAGGTGTGCCTGGGGTGTCAGAGGTGTGCCTGGGGTGTCTGAGGGTGTGCTAGAGTGTCTAGAGGTGTGCCTGGGAGTGTCAGGTGGTGCAAGTGTCTGGGGGTGTACCGGAGTCGGGGAGTACCTGGGAATGTCTGGGGTGTACCTGGGAGTGTCAGAGGTGTACCTGGGAGTGTCAGAGGTGTACCTGGGTATCAGGGGTGTACCAGGGGTGTCAGTGGGTACATGGGAGTGTCAGAGGTGTACCTGGGAGTGTCAGGTGTACATGGGTGTCAGAGGTGTGCCTGAGTATCAGCGGTGTGCCTGGGAGTGTCAGAGGTGTGCCTGGGGTGTCTGAGGTGCCTGGGGAGTGTCTGAGGTGTGCCTGGGAGTGTGAGGTGTTCCTGGGGTGTCAGAGAGTACCAGGGAGGTCAGGGAGTTCCTGGGGTGAGGTATGCCTGGGGTGTGGGGTGTACCTAGGGGTGTCTGGTTTGTGCCTGGGGTGTCAGGTGTAAATGGGAGTGTCTGAGGTGTGCCTGGGGTCTGGTGTGCCTGGGAGTGTCAGGGGCAGACAGGGAGTGAAAGAGGGTGGCCTGGGAGTGTCAGAGGTGTAGGAGGAAGAGTGTCTGAGGTGGCCTGGGTGTGACAGATGTGTACCAGGGGTGTCGGGAATACCTAAGTGTCAGAGGTGTGCCTGGGAGTGTCAGAGGTGTGCTTAGGAGTATCGGAGGTTTACCTGGGAGTGTCTGAGTTGTAGCTGGGAGTGTCGGAGGTGTGCCTGGGAGCGTGAAGTGTGCCTGGGAGTGTCGGAGGTGTGCCTGGGAGTGTCGGAGGTGTGCCTGTGAGGTGTCGGTGTGCTTGGGGTGTGAGAGGTGTGCCTGGTAGTGTCAGCGGTGTGCCTGGGGAATGTCTGAGGTGTGCCTGGGGTGGCAGAGGTGTGCCTGGGGTGTCAGAGGTGCACTTGGGTGTCTGAGGTGTACCTGGGGTGTCTGGGGTGTGCCTGGCAGTGTCTGGGGTGTGCCTGGCAGTGTCAGCGGTGTGCCTGGAGTGTCAGCGGTGTACCTGGAGTGTTGGGGGTGTCAGGGTGACAGAGGTGCCTAGGAGTGTCAGAGGTGTGCCTGGGAGTGTCAGGGTGTACCTGGGAGTATCGGAGGTGTACCTGGGGTGACAGAGGTGTGCCTGGGAGTCTCAGAGGTGTGCCAGGGAATGTCAGAGGTGTGCCAGAGAGTGTCAGGGGTGTGCCTGGGGTGTCGGAGGTGGCCTGGGGGTGTCTGGGGTGTACCTGGGAGTATCATGAGTGCCTGGGGAGTGTCGGAGGTGTGCCAGGTGTGAGGTGTGCCTGGGGGTGTGGGGTGTGCCTGGGGAGTGTCTGGGGTGTGCCTGGGGGTGTCTGGGGTGTGCCGGGGTGTGAGAATTGTGCCTGGGGAGTGTCTGGGGTGTGCCTGGGGTGTCTGGTGTGCCTGGGGTGTCAAGGTGTGCCTGGGGAGTGTCAGAGCTGTGCTGGGAGTGTCATGGGTGTGCCAGGGGGTGTCAGGTGGAGTACCTGGGAGTGTCAGACGTGCCTGGGAGTGTCAGAGGTGTGCCAGGGAGTGTCAAGTGCCTGGGGAGTGTCAGAGGTTGACCTGGAGTGTCAGAGGTGTGCAGGGAGTGTCAGGAGGTGTGCCTGGGGTGTCAGGAGGTGTGCCAGTGTGAGGGCCTGGCAGGATGTCTGGGGTGTGCCTGGGTGTCTGAGGTTTACCTGGGGAGTGTCGGAGGTGTGCCTGTGAGTGTCAGGGGTGTGCTTGGGAGTGTCAGAGTGTGCCTGGTGGTGTCAGCGGTGTACCTGGGAATGTCTGGGGTGTTCCTGGGTGTGTCAGAGGTGTGCCTGGGGAGTGTCAGAGGTGCCTTGGGGAGTGTCAGAGGGAGCAGCTTGGAGTGTCTGGGGTGTGCCTGGGAGTGTCTGGGGTGTGCCTGGCGTGTCTGAGGTGTGCCTGGCAGTGGCAGCAGTGTGCCTGGGAGTGTCAGCGGTGTGCCTGGGTTTGTTGGAGGTGTGGGGTGACAGAGGTACCTGGGGTGTCAGAGGTGTACCTGGGAATCGGAGGTGTACCTGGGTGTCGGAGGTGTACCTGTGGTGTGGTGTGCTTGGAGTGTCAGAGGTGTGCCTGGTGGTGTCAGCGGTGTGCCTGGGAATGTCTGAGGTGTGCTGGGTGTGTCAGAGGTGTGCCTGGGGTGTCAGGGTGCACTTGGGGAGGAGCAACTTGGAGTGTCTGAGGTGTGCCTGGGAGTGTCTGGTGTGCCTGGCAGTGTCTGAGGTGGCTGGCAGTGTCAGCGGTGTGCCTGGGAGTGTCAGCGGTGTGCCTGGGTTTGTTAGAGGTGTATCAGGGGAGTGACAGAGGTGCCTAGGAGTGTCAGAGGAGTACCTGGGAGTGTCAGAGGTGTACCTGGGAGTGTCAGGTGTGCCTGGGAGTGTTAGAGGCTGTGCCTGCGAGTGTCATGGGTGTGCAGGGGTGTCAGTGGACACTGGGAGTGTCAGAGGTGTGCACCTGGGGTGTCGGAGGTGTACATGGGTGTCAGAGGTGTACCTGGCAGTTTGAGCGGTGTGCCTGGGATTGTCAGAGGTGTGCCTGGGAGTGTCTGGGGTGTGCCTGGGTGTCTGTGGTGTGCCTGGTGTCTGGGGTGTGCCTGGGGGTGTCAGAGAAACCAGGGGAGTGTCAGAGGAGTGCCTGGGAGTGTGTGAGAGGTGTGCCTGGGAGTTTGAGAGGTGTGCCTGGGGTGTCAGGGGTGTGCCTGGGGAGTGTGAGGTGTCCCTGGGGTGTCTGGGGTGTGCCTGGGGGTGTCTGGGGAGGTGTGCCTGGGGTGTCAGGGGCAGACAGGGGAGTGAGAGGTGTGCCTGGGGTGTCAGAGGTGTGGGGGAGTGTCTGGGGTGTGCCTGGGGTGTGGGGTGTGCCAGGGGTGGAGGAATGCCTGGGGTGTCAGAGGTGTGCCTGGGAGTGTCAGAGGTGTGCTTAGGGTGTCGGAGGTTTGCCTGGGGATCAGGAGTTGTGGTTGGGGTGTCAGGGGAGGTGTGCCTGGGAGCGTGAGAGTGTGCCTGGGGTGTCGGAGGTGTGCCTGGGGAGTGTCGGGAGGTGTGCCTGTGGTGTCAGAGGTGTGCTTGGGGTGTCAGGGTGTGCCTGGTAGTGTCAGCGGTGTACCTGGGGAATGTCTGAGTGTGCCTGAGTGTGTCAGAGGTGTGCCTGGGAGTGTCAGAGGTGCACTTGGGGTGTCAGAGGAGCAGCTTGGGTGTCTGGGGTGTGCCTGGTGTCTGGGGTGTGCCTGGCAGTGTCTGGGGTGTGTGGCAGTGTCAGCGGTGTGCCTGGGGTGTCAGCAGTGTGCCTGGGATTGTTGGGGTGTATCAGGGGGTGACAGAGGGTACCTAGGAGTGTCAGAGGATTGCCTGGGGTGTCAGAGGTGTGCCTGGGGTATCAGGAGGTGTATCAGGGAGTGACAGAGGTGCCTGGGTGTCAGAGGTGTGCCTGGGAGTTATCGGAGGTGTGCCTGGGGTGTCGGAGGTGTGCCTGTGGGTGGCAGGGTGTGCTTGGGGAGTGTCAGGAGGGTGTGCCTGGTAGTGTCAGCGGTGTGCCTGGGAATGTCTGGGGTGTGCCTGGGTGTGTCAGAGGGTGTGCTGGGGTGTCAGAGGTGCACTTGGGGTGTCAGAGGGAGCAGCTTGGGTGTCTGGGGTGTGCCTGGGGAGTGTCTGGGGTGCCTGGCGGTGTCTGAGGTGTGCCTGGCAGTGTCAGCGGTGTGCCTGGGAGTGTCAGCAGTGTGCCTGGGTTTGTTAGAGGTGTATCAGGGGTGACAGAGTGCCTGGGGTGTCAGAGGAGTGCCTGGGAGTGTCAGAGGTGTGCCTGGAGTGTCAAGGTGTGCCTGGGGTGTTGGAGGCTGTGCCTGCGAGTGTCATGGGTGTACCAGGGGTGTCAGTGGATTACCTGGGGAGTGTCAGAGGTGTGCCTGGGAGTGTCGGAGGTGTGCATGGAGTGTCAGAGGTGTACCTGGCAGTTTGAGCGGTGTACCTAGGATTGTCAGAGGTGTGCCTGGGGAGTGTCTGAGGTGTGCCTGGGGTGTCTGTGGTGTGCCTGGGGGTGTCTGAGGTGTGCCTCAGGGGTGTCAGAGAGGTACCAGGGAGTGTCACAGGAGTCTGGGGAGTGTGAGAGGTGTACCTGGGGTTTGAGGTGTGCCTAAGTGTCAGGGGTGTGCAGGTGTGAGGTGTCCTGGGGTGTCTGGGGGTGTGCCTGGGGTGTCTGGGGTGTGCCTGGGGTGTCAGGGGCGGACCAGGAGTGAAAGGAGGTGTGCCTGGGGTGTCAGAGGTGTGGGGGGAGTGTCTGAGGGTGTGCACAGAGTGTCAGAGGTGTACCAGGGAGTGTCAGAGGAATGCCTAGGAGTGTCAGAGGTGTGCCTGGGGGTGTCAGAACAGGAGTATCGGAGGTTTACCTGGGAGTGTCAGGTTGTGGTTGGGTGTCGGAGGTGTGCCTGGGAGCGTGAGAGTGTGCCTGGGAGTGTCGGAGGTGTGCCTGGGAGTGTCAGGTGTGCCTGTGAGTGTCAGAGGTGTGCTGGGAGTGTCAGAGGTGTGCCTGGTAGTGTCAGCGGTGTGCCTGGGAATGTCTGGGGTGTACCTGGGTGTGTCAGAGGTGTGCCTGGGAGTGTCAGAGGTGCACTTGGAGTGTCAGAGGAGCAACTTGGATGTCAGGGTGTGCCTGGGGTGTCTGGGGTGTGCCTGGCAGTGTGTCTGGTGTGTGGCAGTGTCAGCGGTGTGCCTGGGGAGTGTCAGCAGTGTGCCTGGGATTGTTAGGGGTGTATCAGGGTGACAGGAGTACTGGGAGTGTCAGAGGTACCTGGGAGTGTCAGGGTGTGCCTGGGAGTATCGGAGGTGTGCCTGGGGGTGTCAGAGGTGTGCCTGGAGTGTCAGAGGTGTGCCTGGGAGTGTCAGAGATGTACTGGGAGTGTCAGGTGTGTGTCTGGTGTTGGACGTGTGCCTAGGAGTCTCAGGGGTGCTCAGGGAATGTCAGAGGTGTGCACCAGAGTGTCAGAGTGTGCCTGGGAGTGTCGGAGTGTGCCTGGGAGTGTCTGGGGGGTACCTGGGAGTATCAGGGGTACCTGGGAGTGTCGGAGGTGTGCCTGAGGTGTGAGAGGTGTGCCTGGGAGTGTCTGGGGTGTGCAGGAGGTGTCAGAGGTGTGTGGGAGTGTGAGGTGTGTCTGGGAGTGTCAGGGGTGTGCCAGGGAGTGTCTGGGGTGCCTGCAGATGGGGTGCCTGGGAGTGTCAGGTGTGCAGTGTCTGAAGTGTACCTGGTATACCGTTTACCTGAGTGTTAGGGTGTATCAGGGGGTGACAGTGCCTTGAGGTGTCAGAGGGTGCCTGGAGTGTGAGAGGTGTGCCTGGGAGTGTCTGCGGTCATGGAGTGTCAGAGGTGTGCCTGGGGTGTCAGGGGTGTACCAGGGTGTCAGTGGGTGCCTGGGAGTATCAGAGGTGTGCCTGGGAGTGTCAGAGTGTGTACATGAGTCTCAGGTGTATCTGGGAGTGTCGGACGTGTGCCTGGGTGTCTGGGGTGTGTACCAGGGAATGTACGTGGGATACCTGAGAGTGTCGGGCGTTATTGCCTGAGGTGGAGGTGTGCCTGGGGTGTCAGAGGTGTGTACAGAGTGTCAAGGTATTGCTAGAGAGTGTCAGAGGTGTGCTGGGGTGTCAGAGGTGTGCCTGGTGTCTGGGGTGTGCCTGGGGTATCAGTACAGAATGTCTGGGGTGTGCCTGGGGTGTCAGAGGTGTGCCTGGAGGTGTCAGAGGTGTGCCTGGGAGTATCAGGGGTGTGCCAGGGAGTGTCAGTGGGTACATGGGGTGTCAGAGGTGTGCCTGGGTGTCAGTGTACATGGTGTCAGGGTGTGCCTGGCAGTATCAGCGGTGTGCCTGGGAGTGTCAGAGGTGTGTCTGGGGTGTGCCTGGGAGTGTCTGAGGGTGTGCCTGGGAGTGTCTGGAGGTGTTCCTGGGGTGTCAGAGTACCAGGGAGGTCTGCAGGGGTTCCTGGGGTGAGAGGTATGCCTGGGAGTGTGAGAGGTGTGCCCTATGGGTGTCTATTTGTACCTGGGGAGTGTGTGTATGGAGTGTCTGGGGTGTGCCTGGGTCTCTGAGGTGTGCCTGGGAGTGTCAGGGGCAGACCAGGGAGTGAAAGAGGTGTGCCTGGGGTGTCAGAGGTGTGAGAAGGTGTCTGGGGTGTGCCTGGGTGTGAGCAGATGTGTGCCAGGGGTGTCAGGGAATACCTAGGGTGTCAGAGGTGTGCCTGGGGAGTGTCAGAGGTGTGCTTAGGTATCAGGTTTTCCTGGGGGTGTCTGGGTTGTGGCTGGGTGTCGGGGTGTGCCTGGGGCGTGGGAGTGTGCCTGGGGTGTCGGAGGTGTGCCTGGGTGTCAGGTGTACCTGTGAGTGTCAGAGGTGTGCTTGGGGGTGTGAGAGGTGTGCCTGGTGGTGTCAGCAGGTGTGCCTGGGGATGTCTGAGGTTGTGCCTGGAATTGGCAGGGGTGTGCCTGGGGTGTCAGGGGGTGCATGGGTGTGGGGTGTGTGGGGTGTCTGGGGTGTGACCTGGCAGTGTCTGGGTGTGCCCAGCGTGTCAGCGGTGTGCCTGGCAGTGTCAGCGGTGTACCTGGAGTGTTAGAGGTGTAGGCAGAGGAGTGCCTAGAGGTGTCATCTGGGGTGTCAGAGTGCCTGGGGTATCGGAGGTGTACCTGGGAGTGTGGGAGGTGTGCCTCGAGGTCTCAGAGGTGTACCAGGAATGTCAGAGGTGTGCCAGAGGTGTCAGGGGTGTGCCTGGGGTGTCGGAGGTGTGCCTGGGTGTCTGGGGTGTGCCTGGGGTATCATGGTGCCTGGAGTGTGGAGGTGTGCAGTGAGATGCCTGGGAGTGTCTGGGGTGTGCCTGGGGAGTGTCTGGGGTGTGCCTGGGGTGTCTGGTGTACCTGGGTGTGGTGTGCCTGGGGTGTCTGGTTGTGCAGTGTCTTGGGGTGTGCCTGGGGTGTCCAAGGTGTGCCTGGGTGTCAGAGCTGTGCCTGGGGTGTCATGGGTGTGCCAGGGAGTGTCGTGGAGTGTCAGGCGTGTGCCTGAGGTGTCAGAGGTGTGCCTGGGGAGTGTCAGAGGTGTGCCTGGGAGTGTCAGAGGTGTGCCTGGGAGTGTCAGAGGTGTGCCAGGAGTGTCAGAGGTGCACTTGGGAGTGTCGAGGAGCAACTTGGGTGTCTGGGGTGTGCCTGGGGTGTCAGGGGTGTGCCTGGGGTGTGAGATGTGCTTGGGGGTGTCTGGGGGTGCCTGGAAGTGTCTGGGGTTTGCCTGGGGTGTCGGAGGTGTGCCTGTGAGTGTCAGAGGTTGTGCTCAGGGTGTCAGAGGTGTGCCTGGTGGTGTCGGCAGTTGCCTGGGAATGTCTGAGGTGTTCCTGGGTGTGTCAGAGGTGTGCCTGGGAGTGTCAGAGGTGCAGTGTCAGAGGAGCAACTTGGGTGTCTGAGGGTGTGCCTGGGGGTGTCTGAGGTGTACCTGGGGTGTCTGAGGTGTGTGCCTGGGTGGCAGCAGTGTGCCTGGGTGTCGTGTGCCTGGGTTTGTTGGGGGTGTATCAGGGGTGACAGAGGTACCTGGTGTCAGGGGCACTGGGGAGTATCGGAGGTGTACCTGGGGTGTCGAGGTGTGCCTGTGGGGCAGAGGTGTGCTTGGGGAGTGTCCAGGGTGTGCCTGGTGGTGTCAGCGGTGTGCCTGGGGAATGTCTGAGGTGTGCCTGGGTGTGTCAGAGGTGTGCCTGGGAGTGTCAGAGGTGCGCAGTGTCAGAGGAGCAACTTGATGTCTGAGGTGTGTACAGTGTCTGAGTGTACCTGGCAGTGTCTGGGGTGTGCCTGGCAGTGTCAGCAGTGTGCCTGGGGAGTGTCAGCGGTGTGCCTGGGTTTGTTAGAGGTGTATCAGGGGGTGACAGAGAATGCTGG
This sequence comes from Homarus americanus, assembly GCF_018991925.1. Taxonomy (NCBI): domain Eukaryota; kingdom Metazoa; phylum Arthropoda; class Malacostraca; order Decapoda; family Nephropidae; genus Homarus; species Homarus americanus. Next base: position 6,812 of record NW_024734331.1, on the reverse strand, counting down.
GAGTGTCAGAGAGCCTGGGGTGTCAGAGGTGTGCTACCTGGGGTGTCAGGTGTGCCTGGGGAGTGTCAGGGAGTGTCAGGGGGTGTACCTGGGAGTGTCAGAGGTATACCTGGGGAGTGTCAGAGGTGTGTCTGGGAGTGTTGGACGTGTGCCAAGTCTCAGAGGTGTACCCAGGGAATGTCAGAGGTGTGCCAGAGAGTGTCAGAGGTGTGCCTGGGGAGTCGTCGGAGGTGTACCTGGGATTGTTGGGGGAGTGCCTGGGGAGTATCAGGAGTGCCTGGGGTGTGGGGTGCTTTGAGTGTGAGATTGCTAGTGTCTGGGGTGTGCAGGGGAAGTGTGGAGTGTGCTTGGAGTGTCAGGGGTGTATCTGGGGTGTCAGGGGTGTGCCAGGGTGTCTAGGGTGCCTGGGAGTGTCAGTGCCTGGGGTGTCAGTGTGCCTGGCGGTGTCTGTGCCTGGCAGTGTCACCGGTGCCTGGGGTGTTAGGGGTGTATCAGGGGAGTGACAGAGGGTACCTTGGAGTGTCAAAGTTGCCTGGAGTGTGTGTGCAAGTGTCTGCGGTGTGCATGGGAGTGTCAGAAGTCCTGGGTGTCAGGGGTGTACCAGGGAGTGTCAGTGGAGTGCCTGGAATTATCAGAGGTGTGCCTGGGAGTGTCAGAGGTGTACTGGGAGTGTCAGAGGTGTATCTGGGAGTGTCGGACGTGTGCCTGGGGAGTGTCTGAGGCAGGAATGCCGTGGTTTCCAGGAGTGTCAGACGTGTGCCTGAGGGTGTCAGAGGTCCTGGGGTGTCAGGGGTGTGCCTGGGTGTGGGGTGTGCAGAGGTGTGTGCCTGGTGTCGGGAGGTGTGCCTGGGGTGTGCTGGGGTGCTCAGGGAGTGCCTGGGGAATGTCTGGGGTGTGTGTGGTGTGGGTGTACCTGGGGTGTCAGAGGTGTGCCTGTGGAATCTCAGGGTTGTGCCAGGGATTGTCAGTGGGTACATGGGGTGTCAGGGTGTTGCCTGGGGTGTCGGAGGTGTACATGGGTGTCAGAGGTGTACCTGGCAGTATCAGCGGTGTTCCTGGGAGTGTCAGAGGTGTGCCTGGGGTGTCTTGTGGTACCTGGGAGTGTCTGAGGTGTGCCTGGGGTGTCTGAGGTGCTGGGGTGTCAGAGAAGTACCAGGAGTGTCACAGCCTGGGTGTGAGAGGTGTGCCTGGGGTGTGGGGTGCACTAGGGGTGTCTGAGTTGCCTGGGAATGGGGTGTGTTGGACGTGCCTGGTCTCAGGAGTTGTGCCAGGGGATGTCGGGGTGTGCCAGAGTGTCAGAGGTGCAGGTGTCGGAGGGTCCTGGGGTGTGCAGGGTGTAGAGATGTCAGGGTACCTGGGGTCAGGTGGTTGCCTGGGGTGTGAGAGAGGCTGCTGGAGTTTGACCTGGGTTGTTTGGAGTGTCAGAGGTGATCCTGTGGGGTGTCCTAAAGGGTGTATCTGGGGTGTCAGAGGTTGCCAGGGGAGTGTCTGTGAGGTGTGCCTGGGGTGTCAGAGGTGCCTGAGTGTCGGAGGTGTACCTGGCAGTGTCTGGAGGTGTGCCTGGCAGTGTCACCGGTGCGCCTGGGGTGTTAGGATCAGGGAGTGACAGAGGGTGCCTTGGGTGTCAGGGGTGTGCCTGGGGTGTGGTGTGCCTGGGAGTGTCTGCTGGTGTGCAGGTGTCAGAGGTGTGCAGTGTCAGGGGGTGTACCAGGAGTGTCCAGTGATGGGGTATCAGAGATGTACTTGGGAGTGTCAGAGGTGTACCTGGGGAGTGTCTGAGGGGGTGTATCTGGGAGTGTCGGGATGTGCCTGGGAGTGTCTGGGGTGTGCCAGGGAATGTGCATGGATTGCTGGGGAGTGTCAGACGTGTGCCTGAAGAGGTGGCTGGGGTGTCAAGGTGTGCCTGGGTGTCAAGGTGTGCCAGAGTTGTTCGAGGTGTTCCTGGAGTGTCGGAGGTGTGCCTGGGAGTGTCTGGGGTGGCCTGGGAGTATCAGGGAGTGCCTGGGAATGTCTGGTGTGCCTGGGAATGTCAGAGGTGTGCCTGAGATGTCAGAGGTGTGCCTGGGAATTTCAGGGGTGTGCCAGGGGTGTCAGTGGGTACATGGGGTGTCAGAGGGGTGTGCCTGGGTGTCGGAGATGTACATGGAGTGTCATGTGCCACCTGGCAGTATCAGCGGTGTGCAGAGTGTCAGAGGTGTGCTTGGAGTGTCTGGGGTGTGCCTGGGAGTGTGCAGGGGTGTTCCTGGGGGTGTCAGAGTGCCAGGGGTGTGCAGGGAGTACTGGGGTGTGAGGTGTGCCTGGGGGTGTGAGGTGTGCCTAGGGTGTCTGATTTGTGCAGGGGTGTGTCCCAGAGGTGGAAATGGGGTGGATGAGGTGTGCCTGAATCTCTGAGGTTGCTAGTGTCAGGGGGCAATTCAGGGGATTGAAAGGTGTGCCTGGAGGTGTCAGGGGTGTGTCTCTGGGGAGTGTTGGACGTGTGCCTGGGGGTCTCAGAGGTGTGCAGGGGAATGTCAGAGGTGGCACCCAGGAGTGTCAGAGGTGTCCTGGGGAGTTGTGAGAGGGGTGTGTCTGGTGCCTGGGGTATCAGGAGTGCTGCGAGATGTCAGATGCCTGCAGAGAGTGTGTGGGGTGTCTGGGTGTGCCAGAGTGTCAGAGGTGTCCTTGGGGTGTCTCAGGGTGTATCTGGGGAGTGTCAGGGTGCCAGGGAGTGTCTGAGGTGTGCCTGGGGTGTCAGAGGTGTGCCTGGGGTGTCGGAGGTGTGCCTGGCATGTCTGAGCACTGGCAGTGTCACCGGTGCTGCCTGAGTGTTAGAGGTGTATCAGGGAGTGACAGAGGATGCCTTGGAGTGTCAGAGGTGTGCCTGGAGTGTGAAGTGTGCCTGGGAGTGTCTGCGGTGTACATGGGGAGTGTCAGAGGTGTGCCTGGTGTCAGAGTGTATCTGGGAGTGTCGGACGTGTGCCTGGGGAGTCTTCTGAAGATGTTGCCAGGGGATTTGCATGTGGATTACCGGGAGTGTCAGACTGATGTGCCTGAGAGTGTCAAAGTGCTCAGGTGTGTCAGAGATGGCTTGGAGTGTCAGAAGGTGTGCTGAGAGTGTCAGAGGTGTGCCTGGGAGTGTCAGGAGGTGTCGCCTAGGTGTCTGGGGTGTTCCTGGGAGTATCAGGGGTACCTGGGATTGTAAGTGCCTGGGGAGTGTCAGAGGTGTGCCTGGGAGTGTCAGAGGTTGTGCCTGGGAGTGTCAAGGGGTGTGCCAGGAGTGTCAGTGGAGTGCATGCAGGTGTCAGGGGTGTGCCTGGGAGTGTCGGAGTGTACATGGGTGTCAGGGTGTGCCTGGCAGTATCAGCAGTGTGCCTGGGGGTGTGCCTGGGAGTGTCTGAGGTGTGCCTGGGGTGTCTGAGGTGTGCTGGGAGTGTCTGGTGTTCCTGGGAGTGTGAGAAGTGCCGGGAGTGTCACAGGAGTGCTGGGTGTGAGGTGTCCCTGGGGAGTGTGAGGGTGCCTAGGGTGTCTGATTTGTACCTGGGAGTGTCTGGGGTGTGCGGGGTCTCTGGGGTGTGCCTGGGAGTGTCAGGGGCAGACAGGGGTGAGGTGTGCCTGGGGAGTGTGTCCAGAGATGTGAGGGGGGTGTCTGGGGTGTGCCTGGGTGTGGCAGATGTGCACCAGTGTCAGAATACCTAGGAGTGTCAGAGGTGTGCCTGGAGTGTCAGAGGGTGTGCTTAGGGTATCGGAGGTTTACCTGGGAGTGTCTGAGTTGTAGCTGGGAGTGGAGGTGTGCCTGGGAGCGTGAAAGTGTACCTGGGGTGTGGGGAGGTGTCCTGGGGGTGTCGAGGTGTGTGAGTGTCAGGGGTGTGCTTGTAGTGTAGAGGTGCCTGGTGGTGTCAGCGGTGTGCCTTGGGGATGTCTGGGTGTGCCTGGGGTGGTGTGCCTGGGGTGTCAGTTTGGGGTGTCAGAGGGGCAGCTTGGGTGTCTGGGGTGTGCCTGGGTGTGTCTGGGGTGTGCTGGGCAGTGTCTGAGGTGTGCCTGTGTTCAGCAGTTTTGCCTGGAGTGTCAGCAGTGGCCTGTGAGTGTGAGGTGTCAGGGAGTGACAGAGGGTACTAGGAGTGTCAGAGTGCAGTGTCAGGGTGTGCTGGGAGTGTCGGAGGTGTGCCTGGGGTGACAGAGGTGTGCCTCAGAGTCTCAGAGGTGTGCAGGGAATGTGTCAGAGGTGTGCCAGAGAGTGTCAGAGGTGTGTGGACAGGTGTACCTAGTGTCTGGGGTGCCTGGGGTATCAGGGAGTACCTGGGGTGTCAGGTGGTGCCTGCTGGGTGTGTGGAAGTGTGCCTGGGGTCTGGGGTGTGCCAGGGAGGGTATCAGTGTCTGGAATTAACCTCAGAGATGTGTCTGGGGAGTGTCCAGGGTGTGCCAGGGTGTCTGGGGTGGCACCTGTCAGGGGTGTGCCTGGGGTGTCGGAGGTGGCCTGGCATTAGTACAGCAGTGTCTCGGTGCACCCTGGAGTGTTTAGGGTGTATCAGGAGTGGCCAGGGAGTACCTTGGGTGTCAGAGGTGCACCAGGGGAGTGTGGGGGGGTGGCCGCACCAGAATGTCGCCACGTCTCATGGTCATCAGAGATGCTGCCTGGGAGTGTCAGGGGTGTGGGGGAGTGTCAGTGGGTGCCTGGGAGTATCAGAGGTGTGCCTGGGGAGGGTGTCTGAGAGGGTGTACCTCTGGGGAATGTGAAGTGTATCTGCGGGAGTGTGGACATGTGTCTTGAGGTGTGCAGAGATGTGCGTGGTTACCGGGGTGTCAGGCAGTGCCTGAGAGTGTCAGAGGTGTGCCTGGGGGGTGTGAGGGGGTGTACAGGGGTGTCAGAGGTGGCTAGGGGAGTGTAAGAGATGTTGCCCTAGGTCGTGTACCTGGGGAGTGTCTGGGGTGTACCTGGGAGTATCAGGGAGTACTATAGAGTTGTCTGAGGTGTGCTGGGGTGTCAGAGGTGTGCCTGGAATTGACCAGGGGTGTGCCTGGGGTATCAGGGGTGTGCCAGGGTATGATTGGGTACATGGGGTGTCAGAGGTGTGCCTGGGGTATGGTGTTGTGGAGTGTGGTGTGCCTGGCAGTATCAGCAGTGTGCCTGCAGGAGTGTCAGAGGTGTGCCTGGGGTGTCTGGGGATGTGCCTGGGGTGTCTGGGGTGTGCCTGGGGAGTGTCTGGTGTTCCTGGAGTGTGAAAGGCTGAGTGTCTCGCGGGGAGTACCTGGGGTGTGGGGATGGCTGGGGGGGTGTGAGGGCCTGCAGTGTGGATTTGTTTCCTGGAGGGTGTCAGTGCCATGGTGTTCTGATTAGCAGGTCTCTCAAGGTGTGCTAGGTGTCGAGACTGTGAGAACAGGGTGAAGGAGTTGTGCTGGGAGTGTCTCAGAGGTGTGGGGAGTGTCTGAAAAAGGTGTGCACAGGTGTGACAGATGCAGGTGTCAGGGGAATGCCTAGAGTGTCAGGGTGTGCCTTGGGGTGTGGGGTGTGCAGAATCGGAGGTTTGCCTGTGCCAGCAGGCTGGCTCTGGGGCATTGTCTGAATGTGTGACCCTATAATGGCTCAAGTGAGGAGGGCTAAATGGCTCACAGAGTACGGTGCATCCTGAAACAGCTAACTGTGTTATGGCTAGATGTAGACACTGGCTGGGAAATTGCCATTATACCTACAGGACCCCTAAACTTTTATTATAAATACAGGACAATGTCATTCTGTTTAGGATGATGCTAACAGTAATAGCAGAACAGGAACATTATTGCCAGGAGTAACAGAATCAGAATCATAAGACTTGGTAGAGCAAATTCGTGGGTAAATGTAGGTTATTATTCCAAATCGGCAAAAAGAATCATATAGACTGAAAACTAACGCAATTTCTCTGATACTATTTGAATAAGCAGCAAATGGTGAAATTCATTACTGAAGTGGAATTCTAAGCAGACTTGGTTTTCGATTTAATCTCTTTAGTAGTGGCAAGGTCCGTAATGTACCTTACAAGTGATTTCCATTAATCAGGAATAACAACCACTTTCTATTCATTTTTGGCGTTTTAAAATTGCAGTAGTGAGATTTGAAAGAAAAACAATACCATGTTCTACTGAAGGTGGCGTGGGTGATCCTTTAGACAACAACATTTTGACATTGCATTGCATTTTGGACTGATTATAGAGTGCAAACTGATGTTGGAGCACGGACAAATAGGTTGAGATGGACGGTGCCTCAGAGTCTCTCAGTGAATGAATATTTAAATGTCTGCTGGAAGGTTCTTTGGAACTATCTGAGTTGTATTACTGATTGTTGATGGTTCTGGGAAAATGGAGGGACCACCAAATGCATGCATTGGCTCATATTTGTACTCATCAGGAATATGGATCAGGTGCATTTGACTCCAGTGACAGTGGTGTGATATTGAGGCCTCTGTAATGGTTAAATGATGTAGCTTGGCTGTTGCTGAGAAAGTTATCTATCCAATACTGTCCTGTTCTTTAGAGGTTGGTATGAAGTGAAGAATTTCAACATCTAAATAATATTCAGTAAAAAACCATTCTAACGTCAGAGTTTTCATGTGATTGATTCTGGAAATAGTGAAAAGGTTTGAAATTCTGTTTGAGATGCAATCAGATTCATCGAAGCTGTTATGGAAGAATGTCAAATGCTGATTATAGTCGACGTTTTCCATCTGACGCGAAAGTGCGAGTTAACTTCTACTCATGGTTTCATTTGGGACTAACAGTCTGGATGTATCAATCACATTATCATCCATGCTGAGGTAAGACATTTATCTGGGTCTTCCTTTACGAGAAGCAATATAACTTCT